>NC_080429.1:85529154-85799154 GCF_029873635.1 Malania oleifera | reverse complement strand
AATTAATAATTTTAGACTGCGAAATTTAAACAAAGCTACTTTAAATAAACTATTCAGGAGAATTTAAAACTGGATACCGCGTGTCAAATTGATGATGGTGAAAACTTCTAGGAAACCGATTTCACCTAGTTCCTCACTATGCTTTACTCATTTAGTTAATTTAACTTCGTTTTCTCTGTTTGTTAGCAAATCGCCAATTTTTCCAAAAGCCTCTTTCGATAGTCAATCAGAACCTATTCTTGTTTATTATTTAACATAAGAGTATGCAAATTAATAACGCAAGAACGCAGTAAGACCCTCGATTTTTAATGCTACGTCGGTTCATATAAGCCTTTCAATCTCTATATTTACCTACGCTGAATTATCCAAGATCTATCCTATAATCCCCCCTTTCGGTAGCAAATCACAAGACTAAAATCATTTAATTAATGGTCAGTTAATTAAAAGCATTAGGCACAGAATAACTCAAACAAACATTAATGAAAACTATTTCAGATTAGCATCAAAGAGCAAGCATAGTTCGAAACTGGCTACATCGTTTTCCTAGAATTCAAAAATTTAGTTCATTCCGAAAATTAAATCCAACATAACAGATTTTACCATATTTTCTTCAATTTGGAGCGTACGGAAAAGATCAACACTCGCTGCACCATTGTCGCGCGTCACGAACACCCCGAACACCGCCGTTGTTCTCCGCCTTTCGATTATGAAAAAATAGTATTTTTGCGTGCTTCCAACTCTCCTTTGCTAGCTGTGTATGTATCTTCACAGCACCCCCAAAAGAAATCCACAAGAAAGCTCCAAAAAAAAAAATAATTTTTCCAAGAAACTCTATGTGGTTTTGCCTCCCTTCTCTTTCTCCCCAAGAAAAATCCTTTTTTTTCTTCCTATGGTGCGGCCTCTCTTCCTCCAGCCCCCAGCGCACGCTGCTCTCTCCAAATCTCCTCTTGCACACGACACTCCCCCCACAAGGAAACCCTCCCTTGTCGACTTTTCCATTCTTTCCTTTTGTCTTTTCTTTCTTTGCTTTTCTTTCCTTTCTTTTTTTCTTTCCATTCTTTTGTCTTTCCTTTGGATGTACCCAGCGCACACTGCCCTTATGAGATGACCCGGCTGCATGGCTGGGTCACATCTCATTTTTTGATTTTTTGATTTTCTTTTTTTTTTCAAAGGTACATGAATTGCCCTCCTCTTTCAAGCCCACTTTCGACCCTCTTACAGCTCGTAACTCTCAAAGCTTAAAACATAAAAGATGTAGAGCTCTTTTTCAGCTTTTCCCAGAGTTTTGAATCATCTCAATCGGAGCTTGTATGAGAAAGTTCCACCAAGATTACGAAGAATTGTCGAAAAAATCCATAAAACGGCGTATGCTAACTTCACGTCTGATTTCTGCCTTGATGCTGCCAGTATTTTGCAAAACACAAAACACGAAAATTGTAGATTGTTTTCTTATCTTTCTACGGCATCTTGAATCATTTGAATCAGAGGTTGGATGAGAGAGTTACGCACAGATTGCAAAGTACTGTCGGTTTTTTTTAGCTTCCAACAGTTGCTCTGCAATAAAAAACACCAAAATTTCATACATTACTCAATAAAACCCAAATTTTATAAATAGAACACAATGTTAGAATATTGAGAGTAATTAGGCATTTAAATACAAAATATCATTTGCAATGCATGAATTAAAGCACCTAATTACGCAATTTAAGCGCGTAATCAATCTGCTTGGAAGACATCATACCTGTTATGTCCCTTATCTGCCTTTACCCATTAATGGGAGAATTCTAGGTTTGAAATGCAAGACACTTCCGATCTTTCTCAATTTGGCCTCCAACTACTGGTTGCTGCTGCTCTAGTTGAGAAGATCCTTTCGCAACAATTTCACGCAAGTGCTCTTTTTTTAATCCATCACTCCAAACCAAACATCCTTTGTTCTTGTTTACTTCGGCAGTGGATGTTTGGAATAGATTGATTTTAAGGTTTGGGGGTGATTAGAGGAGGTGGTGGAGGTGTCACACCTTCATTTTGTCGGCTGATGATACTATGTTCTTATTATTATTATTATTATTATTTTTTTCAGAGGATAATGTTGTGAAATTCTGAAGGGTAATTATTTTGTTGAAAATTTTTGAAAAGATTTCAGGATTAGTAGGGTGGCAAACATTGGTTTGTTTGGTAGGGATTTAGAGATGTTTAAGCCTTGGTAGGTTGTGTTTCTTCTGGATTGGTTGCTTTTTTATCTTGGTCTCCCTCTTGAAGGCAATCCTAATTTTGTGGCTTTTTGGGACCTTATGGTAGGGCAGTGGGTAGGAGGTTAGAGGAGTAGAAGAGGACACACTTGATTTTTGGGGGTGTATTACACCTAGTAGTGCTTCCCTCTCCATCATGCCTATTTGTTTCTTATCGCTTTTTAGAGTGCTCACAAATGTTACTACGGCTTTAGAGGATGATGTGTGACTTTCTTTGGTTTGGTTTTGGGGGGAGTAAGAGAGACCACCTTGTTAACTAGGAGGTGGAAAATCTGAAAGGGGGACGGGGGCTTGGCAATATGATATCTGAAAACTTATCTTGAATTGGGAAATGGTTGTGAATGTTCCCCTTTGGTTAATTCCCAATGGCTCATGATAAGACGTAAGTATGGGGTTAATTGGAATGGGTGGGATACTAGAGCAAGCGACAATGTTTATCATGCAAGCTCCTAGAAGTTTCTTTCGACATTGCTTTTCTATTCTTTACTCACCCATTTTAGAGTGGGTAATTTCAACAGGGTTTGATCGTGGGAGTATGTTGGAGTGGGTAAGGTCTCGTCAGAGATGATGATGCCTCATCTTTTTAAGCTTTCTACTCTTCACAATGCAGTGATGCACTTGCTAGCTTCTTCTTTTCTGCTGAAGGGGTTCTCTTTCTAGAGATTTCCATTTTTTTATGAATTTCAATGAAAGAGAGGTTGTGAGCTCCCTACTTTTCTCAATGTTCTTCATCATTTTGTTCCCTTCAATAGGGCTGATGACAGAGCTTGGGAGGGCGATTCTTTAGGTCTTTTTTCTTCTAGATTTTTTCCTTTCTCCTCTTAAAAACTTCTTTGCCTAATCATTTTCTTTGGACCCTCGCCATTTGGAAGGTAAGGATTCTTTCCCTTTAAATTCCAGAGTTTCATTTGGACGGTGATTCTTTATAGGATTAATACACTTATAGGTTTGAAAGATCTTATATGGTTCTTACTCCTGATATGTGCATGATGTGCTGTGGGTCCAATGAAACGGATGCGTACCTTTTTTGTTATTTATTTATTTAGTTTTTTTTTTTTGGGGTGGGGGGACATCTATATAATGTTCATTTTTTCTTGTTTAGTTGAAGATTGGATGGCCCCTTGAGCTGCCGGCGAATTCTTGGTAGTAAAATATTGGGGTTTTGGTAAGTGGAGAAAGGGAAGAGCTTTATGGAGTTGTGCAGTTTTTCTATTTGTGGGCCCTTTGGAGTGAGAGAATCTTCAAGGGGATCATACAACATTTCCTTGTTTGATATGGGATAGAGTAGTGTCTTTGGCTTCATTTTGGTACCATCCATTCTGGTTCTTTTGGGAATGTATCCAACCTTCAAAGGGATCGGAGGGAAGCTCTGTAATTTTTTAGTAATTTTTATTTTAGCTTTTAGGACATCCTAGCATCCTCTCATTTTACTTTTGGTTGCCCTTTTTTTTCCTAATATTTTTTTTCTTATTCCAAAAAACGTTAACGATTTTTTTTTTGGGGGGGGGGAGATGCTCGGGTGTCATTGATGTTCTTTGCTTCAACTGTTATATTTTTTTCTTCTCATTTTTTAGCAAATAAGGAAAACATGTTGCTAATTTCTTTTTTTGTTTTTTCTTTAAAATTTTTAAATTTTGTTATGCTAGAGTTTACAAGATACGAACTTAAAAGGAGAAGGGATATATATATATATATATATATATGAAAGATGGAAAATTAGCCCAGAGGCTTGTTTTAGGGAGGATGTAAGATCTTTGAAAGATTTAGATGGAGAAAGCTCCAAGTCTGGCAGTAATGATGATGGCTTTTTTCTAAAAGATTGGTAAGTGGTGGAGGAGGACATTTTGCCTTTTTGAGGGGCTTACTGGGGTATCAGCTTACAACCCTTGTGGGAGTGTGTGCAATTTAGTGACCAAGGTGGTAACTGGCAGATTGAAGAGTATAATTGGAGACTGGTGGGAAAAAGTCAGCGTGCCTCTATAAACAACAACAAAACCAAGCCTTAAGTCCCACTAAGTGGGGTCGGCTATATGAATCGTTTTCCACCAATTTATGCGTGCCTTTATAGTGGGAAGAAAATATTGGATGCAGTTCTCATGTCCAATGAGGTGGGGAAACTCGGCCTAATCTTGGGTTACTGGGTCTCATTTGTAAACAGGAGATTTGAGGTTTACGATCATGTAAATTGAACGTTTCTCTTGTATATTCTGGGTAGGATGCTTTTGGAGAGGTGTGAATGATGTGGATGAGAAGATGAATGAGCAGGAGATTGAGGTTTACGATCATGTACTGGATCTCATTTGTAAACAGGAGATTGAGGTTTACAATCATGTAAATTGAACGTTTCTCTTGTATATTCTGGGTAGGATGCTTTTGGAGAGGTGTGAATGACGTGGATGAGAAGATGAATGAGCAGAGCCAAAATTCCTGTTATGGTCAGTGGTAGCCCTGCTGACTTCTAGAGGGCAGAGGTAATGGAACTAGTTATCCACCTCCTATTCATTGATAGGCGTTGAGTAGTGTGCTGGAGAAGGCTAGTGAGGAAGGCTTGGTGAGGGTTTTGGACTTGGCAGTTAAAGATAAGGGGTAAGGTGGCACTACCATTTTCTGTGAAGCGGAGGCAGATCAGATTTAAACTGAAAATGCATTCACTAAGCTTTTAAACTAATGTCAGGCCTAAAATTGAATCTGGGAGAAGTGAAATCATTGCAAGTAGGGACAGGGGGAGAAAGCTTATCTCTAGCTGAGATTCTATTCTATCCTAGGTTGTGACGTGTGGCCCCTCTTGATTTTTTGGTAGCTAAGTACAAGAAAATAGGCATCTGGGATCCTGTGCTGGAGAGATCTGAGGGAGGAACTTCAGGTTAGCGGGATCATTTTTTGTCAAAGGGAGGGAGATTAAATTTAATCAAAAGCACTTCATCCAATTTGCCTATTTATTTCATGTCTTCTTTCCAGATCCCTTGTGCAATAGCAAATAGATTGGTGAAAATTCAGAAGAGGTTCCTGTGAGACAGTGGAGCTGATTGGTTTAAATATCCTTTGTTAATTTATTCTTTCCTCTTATTATTCGATTTAGGGAGTGATAGTGGTAACGGAATTATGTTTTGGGAGGATATTTGGAAGGGAGAGGTTTCATTGGAGATGCTGGTGCTTTGTCTTTTTAGATTATCTTTTTTTCATAATGCACCAATTACGTACTTTTTTTTCTTTAGAAGGAGGTTCTCTTTCTTGGGATTTCCACTTCTTTAGGAGTCAACGAAAGAAGGTTATGAGCTTACTGCTTTGCTGATTGTTTTGGAGCTTCATTCTCCAATTGCTGAGTGATGTGAGTGTTTGGATATAGGATTTTTTGGTTCTTATTCTTCTAAGCCTTTCGTCCTTCATTTATTAAAACCACCCCCCCCCCCCTTTTTTTTCCTTTTGATGTAAAAAGACGAGTTAATTAAGAATAAGAAGCACAAGAATGAGCATAAGAAATCCTCCTTAAAAGATACAATAGAAAAGGAAAAAAAAAAGACAGAATAAATCAAACAACACAATCAACCAATCTCGTTTTAAATCAGAAAACGAAACCCCTTTGAGAAACCCACAAGGAAGCCAGATACCAAATTCTATTGTTAATGGTTAGTTTAGTCATTTAACATTATTAATGTGTTAGTGTTATGTTAATAAGTGAGAGCGAGCAAGGATATTATGGTCATTGGTATGTAAATAGAGGGAGAGGCTTATCATTGTGATTAGGTCTTCCATTTTATTAAATGCTTTAACATGGTATCAGAGCAAGGCCTGACTTAAAGCCTATCACCAAACCAAACCTTAAACCTGATTTTCCTATGCAAATCTGCCGTTATAAGAGGATTGGCTGTACCTTTAGAGGTTAGAAACAAACCCAAAAGTTGCCAAAGAACTCTACAGTCTCCGAAACTTCCTGAACAAAGCTGCCTTCTTCAAAATCTCAATAACCCTTCCATATTTCGCAAAACTAATATCATAGCCTTTCGTAGAACCCTCCAATCTGTAGGTGGGTGAAATTTTGTAGCCGCAGGACCACTTATGCACCTTTACGCACCGTGCAATTTCCGGCAAGTCTGTGCCCATATGCTGGTGTGTGAGAGCTGTTTTCGGCCAGTTTTACCTCCAATTTCTTCTAGAATGCTTTAAATCCTTTCATGGACCATGATATCAAGTCGTTGGTTATGCTTTTTGGCAAAAGATCTAGCCTTTTTTGATCATTTGCTCGTGGCACTTGGTTGGTTGCTATTTGGTAGTTGTTAGATTTCTACTTTACCTAAAAGCTTAAGCTGTTAGGTTTTGGGCCAACAATGCATATCAAGCTTTAACACTCCCTTGCACATACAACCCAACAACATGTGGAGATATAAAGACACGATAAGATCACCCATTATAGGGAATACAATAATATTTTAGTTACCGCACAATAAACGCGAGCAACAAGACTAGAACCCGAGACCTGCTGGTAACCAGCTCTGATACCATGTTAGGTTACTACTTTACCTAAAAGCTTAAGCTGTTAGGTTGTGGGTCAACAATGTATACCAAGCTTTAATAGTAGTATTAAGGCGTTTGGTTGGATCCTTGGGGCAGTGGCAATGTGTGTTGTCTAATTTTTTTTGGGGTTGTGGCAGTGCTATGCCCCATTTGTTGGTGACTTATTTTCTGTGGTTGAATTAGTGGTTAGCCTTATTTGTGGTTGTTCCATTTTTTCTAGAAGTTCATCTGGTTTTTCGTTGGTTTTGGTTGTGAGTGTTGGGATGAAGTTGAATCATGAGAAGGTATGTTCCCTTCATCACTGCAAGTAAATGCTCATTGTGGACTATGAGGTCATACTACTAAGCAGTGCTGGGATCTCCAGGGGAAACTACCTTGGGCCTCTAATGTGTAGCCACCATAGATTTCTGTAATGCACTCATCTCTTCAACCATTACATTCCACCCAAAGTGGGCTAAGGCTTTAGAAATAGATTTAGGGAGGGCAATGGAGGATAGAGTAGTAGTAGTTGTAGGATTCTTCTTATTGTGTGTGTGTGGATGATATTGTAATGACAACCTTATAGGTGATGATGATCAAGGTATTCAGAGTCTCAAGCATTTTCTACAGACTAAGTTTCAAACTAAAGATTTGAGACCATTGAAGCACTTCTTGGGTTTAGAAGTATCTAGATCTTGTATGGGAATGTTTTGAATGAGATTGGGTTGTCGGGATCCAAACCTGTTGATGTACCCATGGATCCTAACAGCAAGCTATTGCAAGATATGGGTGATTTGTTGCTTGACCTCAATGGTTTTGGAGATTTGTTGGAAAGTTGAATTATCTCATAGTCGCTCGATCGGATATATTTTTTGCAACAAGTGTTGTGAGTCAATGTTTGGATTCTTCAAGGACAAATCATTGAGATGCGGTAATTTGCATCTTAAGATATCTCAAAGGTGCTCCCGGGAGAGGTGTCTTATATCAAGATCAGGTTCGCACTTATATTTAGGGATATACTGATGTAGATTGGGTCGGATCACCTTTAGACAATAGATCCACAAGTGGGTACTTTATCTTTGGTGGTAATAATTTGGTTTCCTAGAAGAGTAAGAAACCAACTACATGGGCAGGTCAAATGCTGAGTTAGAGTATAGGGCCATGGCTCATATTACATGTGAGCTTGTTTGGTTGGAAAACAAGTTGGAAGAACTAGGTTTTCCACATTCCTAGTCTATGGAGTTGATGTGTGATAAATCAAGTTGCTATTTGTATTGCCTTAATCTTGGTCTTCTATGAGTGGACAAAACACATTGAAGTTGATTGCCACTTTGTTCTGGAGAAATTTGTGTAGATGCTCATTACAACAATACAACCACTTATGTGAAGTTCAATACGCAGCTTGCTGATTTGTTTACTAAAGCTTTGAGGGTTGTAAAATTCATTTGGAATAAGCTAGGAGCATATAATATCTTTGTGCTTTAGCTTGAGGTGGAGAATTAATGGTTATTTTAATCATTTAGCATTATTAGTGTGTTAATGTTATGTTAGCAAGTGAGAGTTAACAAGGGTTATTGGTCTTTGGTATTTACTTGACATATATTATAAATAGAGGGAGAGACTATCATTGTGATTAGGTCTTCCATTTTACTCAATACTTCAACAATCCCAAAGCATGATTGAGGTCATCCTTTTTCGGTAAAAATACAAGTACTCTTTTCTAACCAAATCCCCTACAAAAATTGCAAAAACTACACTCCCCATAGCGCCGAAGTGTCTTTACCCATTCCTAAAGTTGTAAAATAGCCAACAAATCGTCAACTAACTCTAGACATACCCAAATCTCTCCAAATAAGCCAAAATGATTATTCCACACCCTCCAAGAGAAGGAGCAATGAAAGAATATGTGAGAAGTAGATTCTGAATTTTGAAAACAAAGAGTACATGCATTTGGAGATAGAGCCTTGAAAGGTCTCCTACTCTACAATAGATTGTTAACTCTATTGAGAATAACCAACCAAATAAAGGCCTTAATCTTAGAGAGGATTTTAGCCTTCCAAATGGATTTATGAAGTGGGAAAGGCGAGTTATTTTGGTTAAATGCTCAAAGAAAGAATTATAAGATTACTTCCTAGAAGAATCAACAATCCAGGAACAATATCTCTTCTTTTAGAAAGGAGCCTACCACCCAACAAACAGAATAAGGAGGCAAGCTCCAAAATCTCCGTATCATTAATAGCCCTATGAAAATGGAAATTCCAATAGAAACCAGCCCCATTAGAATAAGAAATGAAGAAATGGATTCATTGTACAAAGAGGACAATCTAAATAAACAAGGAAAAGATGACCAAAGAGAAGAACTCCCCACCCAAATGTCTTCCTAAAATTTAACACAATACCTATTTCCAGAAATAAAATTTGTTTAAGGAATAAAAAGAGGATATAAGTATGAAATACCCTTCCAAGTTCCAAGTTCCAAGTACTTTCACTAGTGCATCTCAACCCTAAATCATTATCCCACCCATTAGCTTGCAAACCATATTTAAACAACTTTGTGGCAAAGGGAGGATTATAAAAGGAAAAACGCCACAACCATTTACCCATTAAAGCAATGTTCTAAGACAACATTTACCAAGGCCCCAACTCCCCTCCTTTTAAACCTACACACAACTTCCCAATTAACCAAATGATCTTTATTCTCCCCTAGATCGGACCAAAGAAAACCTACATAAGAAGAAGGGGCACGTTTTTAAATTAGATTTTGAGAGAGCCTACGATGGAGTGAGTTGAAGCTTCTTGGCTAAAGTACTTGTGTGAAAGGGTTTTGTTTAGTGTTGGTGTGGTTACATTAGGGGCTGCTTGTCTAATGTGTGGCTCTTGATGATTGTGAATGGTGAATTGAAATCCTGGTTTAGCGCTTTGAGGGGCATTAGGCAAAGTGACCTGTTATCCTCTTTTTCATTTGTCCTTGCAGCTGATGTCTTGAGTAGGATGGTGGATGTGGCTTCGGAGAGGGGGTTGGTTAGAGGTTTAGAAGTGGAGAGAGCGGGAGTGGTGGTTCTGTATCTCCAGTTTGCTAATGATAGGATTTTTTTCCTTGGTGACCATAGCCTTTCTTTCAAGAGAATTTTGGGATTCTCCTAGTTTTTAAGAGGGTTTTTGGTCTAAAAATTAATATAAGGAAAAGTGGATTAGCAGCTCCGAATGTTCCTATGGAGTGTTAGGGAGTGGGCTACTGATGTGGGGTGTGATATTTTAGATTGGCCATTTGCTTAGGGATTTCTTTGGGGGCAATCCTAGAGTTGTGTATTTTTGGAATCCAGTGGTGGAGAGGGTGATGAAAAGATTAGATGGATGGAAGGGGGCTCGTTTTTATTTTGGGGAAGAATAACCTTGATGCATGCTTGTCTTTCTAGATTTTCGTTATATTTCTTGTCTATGTTTAAGATTCTGATGAGGATTGCTAACAAGATTGAGATAATCATGAGAAACTCTTTGTGGTCTCTAGGGACCACTTAGTTGGGAAGAGGTCTGCAAGTCTAAAAAGGAGGGAGGGCTGGATATAGGTAAGCTGGTGTCTAAAAACATGACTCTTTTAGCTAAATGGCTATGGCACTTTCCTCTAGAAGAATCAGCCCTTTAGCATAGAGTAATTTTTAGCAAGTTCAGGTTGGATGAGAATGGGTGGGATGCCAATTTTAATTTAAGATGTTCTCTGAGAAGTCCGCGGAGATCCATTTCTTAGATTTATCCTTCTTTGATCCCTCACACTAAACTTGAGGTGTGGGGGGGTTCTTGTATCCGTTTCTAGAAAGACCCTTGGCTGGGAAGCACGTCCTTTCTCCACTTCTTTCCCTCATTTCTTTTGGATGAGCTCTGAGCAAAATAGAGCCTTATCTTTCTTTGTTGGGAATCTAAGTAGTCCTTTGGTTTCCTGGAATCTCCATTTTAGGAGATTCTTAATGATGGGGAGATGGTGGAGTTCTCTTCTTTGTCATCTTTATTGAATGGGAGTAACCTTTCTTTGGGGAGGAGTGTTCGTTCTTGGTCTTTGGATCAGTAGGGAGTGTATTCTTGCAAATCTTTTTTTGAATTCTTGATTAATTCTAATTCTTCTTTTCCACTCTATCTTATTATTTGGAAGGTCAAGGCTCCCCCAAAAATTAAGGCATTCACTTGGTTGGTTGTGCTTAGTAAAATGAATATTAAGAACTTGCTACAAATCAGGTGGCCTTTAAAGGCTCTCTCTCCCCCAGTGTACGTGTGCTCTGTTGCAAGAACTTTTAGACAATTTCTCATCTTCTTCTGCACTGAAGTTGCTTGGAGGATTTGGAATAAGCTTTTTGGTATCACGGGAGAGAGCTGGGTATGTCCTCCTTCAGTGGAAGAATTTTTAGCCATTTCTTTCGCAGGCTTTGGAAGAAGAATAGGTCAGATTTATGAAAGCTTGGCATATTTGCAGTTTTATTGGTGATTTGGCTGGAGCATAAGCACGAATATTCTCTGGGAAGAAATCAATTGGTTGCTGGTTTAGGATAAAATCCAGTGTTTGGCCTCACTGTGGTGTGTCAGTTTTGGATTTTTTAGAGGGATTAGTTTCCAGAAAATGCAAAGAGATTGGATTTTATCTTGTGTGATTGTTTAGTTGTTTTTTTCCTGGTTTGTTCCAGTTCTTTTTCAGGAGATGTCTCATTCTCCCTTCTATTAATGCTTTTCCTATTAATGAAATTTTCTTTTGCTATAAAAGAAAATCTCTCGTAGTCTTCTCAATTCTGCTGGCTACTCTCACGGGAATTCTAAGGGGATAGCATACACCACACATGTGCCAGATATTTGTATGATGTGCTGTGAGTCTAGTCTAATGGAATGCCCTTTTTTCTTGTTTTGATGAAGTGCTGGTGGTCTCTCAAAATAAGGGTAATATCTAGTTGGTGAGATTTTGGGGTTTTGGGAAAAGTAGAAAAGTGAGCGCTTTATGAACATGTGTGGTGTATGCTATTCTTTGGACCCTATGGTTGAGCAGACCGCGAAAATGTTGATGGCTCAAACAACTCCCTTCCATTTGCTGTGGGACATATTTGTCTTTCTCACTTCTTTATGGGCACATTCTTTCGTGAATTTTTTAGGGTTTGCTGTCTTACCTTCAAAGGATTAGAAGGCATCATTATTGTAGTTGTTTTAATTGATTCCTGGTGGATGTCTTCTCCTCCACAAAATCACACATTGTTTTGTTTAATTTTATGGAATTTATTTTATTATTAAAAAGCCTAAGTTTGTTTGTCAAAAACTATAGGACTCATGTCATACAGTATGACCTTTGAAGAAATTATGAAAGAATTATATATACTAACGGTGGAAAATAATTTGTTTATTTTGTGGGTCAAGAACTATAATTTTCAGAATCAATTTATTGAGCTGCTAATATTCTACCACGAAATGAGAAAATGATAAAATTGATGTGATAAAATGTTAAAGCTTAATAGTTCAAGATTTTGAGATTTCTAGAGAAGGTGAATATGAGATATGTAAGTTATAGTTACAGTTTAGTAAAGAAAATTTCCCTAGCAATAAAATAATCCAAACAATTCTCAGTGTTTGATGGTTAATGCTACTTTATGAAGATTATATATATTCTATTCCTAGCTTTATATGCTGTCTACAATGTGATGCTATTGGATGTAGAATCTGCATTTTTTTTTTCTCTTCTTTGGAGTTTTAATAGGTTAAAATTAAATCTTCTTGTGTGTTTCTAGAGTAGGATTTAACTTACTGTGTAATTTCTTGCTTTCCCATATGCTTTGTTTTAATGACATGTCTATGGTTATATATTTTTCATTCAAATGTCTGCCTCTTATTTTTTTTTTTTTTAAAGCCTCTTTTGTGCACAAGAAATTACTCTTGGAAGTTAAGTTACTGTTTGTAGTATTATTCTTCTATTGTTTGATTTGATTATCATATATCTGTGATGGTTTCTGCATCCAGGAAGAAGGGGAGGGGGGGATAGAGCTTGAGGGTGAAGGTGAACCTGAAGTAGAGGGACAAGGGGAGGCAGAACTGGACAGTGAAGGTGAAGGTGAATTACGTGATGTTGATCCTGATCCTGGGGAGAGTGATGGTGAAAGAGATCAAAGTTCCCAAGAAGTAGATGTTGGTGACCAGAGGGAGGAAAGTGAAGGAAAAGAAACTGACACTGATGAAAAAGAAGAGTATCACCAAAGAGTGGTTACCAGCAGGCGGCGTGATGTCATTGAAAGTGGTTCAGAGAGGTCTGAGGAGCATCATTATGCTGATGATGAAGATGAGGAGGTTGATCAGCATAGAAGTCCAAGGTTAATTGCATTCTCCACTTTTTTCCTATGGTGTCTCCAAGAATTTATTATTTTATTTTTTCTCTTGTCTTATCTAAGTTCTTCTGGGTATGTTCTCTCTCTCTCTCTCTCTTCCCCCTCCCCCCTATCCCCCTCCCTTCTACTCAACACACACAAAAAAAAAACTCTTTTCAAATGTCTGATTTATCTCTGAAAATTTTCTTGTTGTCTATCCTGGCTAATCATCATGGTCTCTTCTGTTTATGCCTATAGAGTAGACAGCTCTTGGATGCATATGGATGGATTATTTTACGAAATTCAATCGTTTATAGTTGCATGCATGTTAAAATTCTTTCTTAGTATATTTTATGGGAAGCTTTTGGAGTGAGCAGTACATTTTTCTCTGTAAAATGGCAGGGGAAATTTGTTCATATGATCATGGGATGCTGAAATATGTAGACATTGATTCCCTAGAAGACATTGCCCACAAAATGAAACCATTTTCAAACAGGAAAATGTTTATGAGATTTCATTTTTTAAAACCTCTTATTTTTCCTGTCATGTTTTCAGTATGTTCCAGATATTCTCTTTGATATTGGCTTCCAAACTTCAAGTTCCTCAATGAGATTGCAAATTCCATTGTTTCTTTCTCCAAATCTTCATGTATTCATGCTTTGTCCTACTTTGAATCCTAGAATTTCTCGTTTATATTGACTTTGTTCATCTTGTATTTTGATTAAGATTCTCATTGTTTTTCTTTATCCTCGGTGCATTTAGTGAGAATGTTGAAACATTTAGTTTTCTCACACTTGGCATTTTATGTGTTTTTCGCGCAACAAGATTGATACTTTTGGACATCTCAACATTTTATTCTACATTACCAGATGAAGAAACTGGTTCATTCATACCGTTGAATATTAGTTTATGGAATGGATGTGGTACACGCTTTAAGTTCACAAATCATTAGGATCATCAATATATGAAACGAAATCAGTCTATCAATGCAAAATTTCTTTCATGCGTGTTTACATCAAAATATATTGAGAAGTATGGGAATCTTGGCCCCTTTAACAGTAGATCACCGGAAGAGGAGAAAGCTCAGACTCAATTTTCACACTCAGCTGCTGAGATACGTGATGTATTTGGTGACTCTGATGACGAAGAGCCTGCAGGATATGCAGTCCAGAATGAAATTGAGGGAGACTCAAATGTATGAGATTTTAATTGCTACAGGCTAATGTTTTGCTTTCTTGGTGCTTTCCAATGTGCATATGTTCAGTCATAAGGAGATAAACTGGTTCTTTTTCTTTTCAGAGGTCTCCCATAGAAGAGGAGGTGAGCTATGAGAAGCATCTGAGACCAGAGGATATGCTGGTTGATGAATATGCCCAGTATGAGTCAGAAGAGGAGAACATCGAGGCTAAACCTAAAGAGAAGCCGGTTGGCCCTCCATTGGTACTAGAGATTCCATTGCGCCCCCCTCCAGCGCATCCAGATAAGGTTTATTTGTCTTCATTCTGTATCCTTATCCTGAAAAAAATGTATCTTTTCCATTAACATCACTTAAAATTGTCATATTTTGTTTTCTTCTGACCCAAAAAGGGATTTTCAGGGTACTATTACAATTACTTTGCATGGTAATTTAAATGAAATCTAATTTTTGTGATAAAGGCAGTATTTAAGATGATTTCAGTTGTTTCTGCTGGCAATATTTACATTGAGTTACTTTAGGTATCAATCACAATCTCGTTTGCTTAGCTTTTTGTATAGATGGGATGCATGGTATTGAATTTTAATAATTTCTTCAAAATTTTGGTTGATATTTTGGATTCCTCAAGGGTTGAAACAAAACACTGCCCAATTTCATTTTTGCAAAATTTTGGCTGAAATTTGAGGAATGTTAGAAAATTTGGCTGAAGTTTTGGCTATATTGGCTAGAAATTTAAATTTAAAATTAAAAACTGAAGACTCAAAATTTGGGGATTTTCATTTTGGTTTTAAATTATTCAGAATCATCTATAATGCTTTCGTGCTTTGTCGTTATTAGAGGTTATTTATGTCTTTTAGTATTATTATTATTATTAAGTGTGTTTGTATGTTAATTAGTGAGAGTTAGTAAGGGTATTATTGTCATTAGAATGGATTTAATTTGTATTATAAATAGAAGGAGAGACCTATCTTCAAGTTCACTAATTTTAATAAAAATCTCAACATGGTATCAGAGCGTGATCCAACCTAAACCCTATTCTTCTCACCCGTTGCCGGAAAAGCCATTCCCACCTCTGTCCTTCACAGATCCACCTCCACCCCTCATTGTTTCACAAAACCAACCATATATCCAAACACAAAACCCTCAGAAGCCTAACCCCACAAAACCTCATCATCAGAAAAGCTCCCATGCGCTGACACTCTCTGGCCAATTACGGCAGTGCTGACCCCATGTGCCAGCACGTGAGTGAGTTTCTGGCCACCTTTTTTTTTTTTCCTCTTCCATGTTCTGATTCCTTCTCTAGACAATATTATCAAGCTGCTGTTGCTAAAAAATCCAACCTTTTTTGACCACGCACTCGTGGGGTTTGTGAAGGCTTCTTTATGAGTTTCTTGGAGCAGTGGCAGTGTTCGTATATCTAGTTGTGAGGCTGTGGCAGTGCTATATCAGTCGTCGAGTCGTTCACCTCAGTTGTGTCGGTGCTTTACGTAGTTTGTGATTGTCTTGATTAGTTTTGAGTGTTCTTCTTGTTTGACATCGGTGTGGCTGCTGGTTTGTGAGTGTTGGGATGGAGTCTATGAATCCCAAAAATCAGTTTCTTACATTGCTGCCATAGATAACAACTCAAAAGTTGGATGGAAAGAACTATGTTCAATGGTCTAAAGCTGTTTAAGTTTATTCAAGAAGATTAGGCAAATATGACCACTTGCTCCTATCTGATCCTTCTGATGTGAAGAGAAAAGAAATGTGGGTTCAAGAAGATGCCTTGATTGTTTCCCTTTTATGGAATTTGGTGGAGCCTCAAATTGCACAGATGTGTATGCATCTAGATACGTGCTAGGAGATTTGGGGTTATGTCTAATAACATTACATGTATGTATAATTTATCCTAGGAGTACTTTCAGTTACAACTTACAACAAGGAGATAGGAGTATTGTAGATTATGTTGGAGAGATGAAGCATATTCATGAGGAGCTTAACATTGTGCAACCTATAACAGCCGTCATTCGTGAGATGCAGAAGCAGAGGGAGCAGATGACAGTCTTTTGTGTTCTAGCGGGCTTGAGACTCGAGTTTGAGGCAGTCTGGTCTTAGATACTTAGTTGTGTTGAGCTGCCATCATTTGCCGATGTTTATTCTCGTGTTCTTCGTGCTTCCTTTAGCATGCATTCTCCTGCTCTTGCATCTGACTTTGAGAGGACTGCCTTTGCTACACAAGGTGATTCTATTTCTCTAGCAAACAATCACAAAAGTTATCAAGGTGGTTCGAGTGGTCGTGGTGGTAGAGACGGACAAGGTAGAGGTACTCCTCGCAAGTGCACTCATTATGGACAGAGTAATCATACTATTGAGCAGTGTTGGGATCTCCACGATAGACCTTCACATATTGCCAATGCAGCCACCACCGACTCCACACCTTTGGGGGCAGCCAATGCAGCCAGCACCGACTCCTAACCTTTGGGGCTGAGTGGGAGGAAATGTCCTTTATCCATGTTAGAGGAAGAGTATTCCAAGTTCTAGTAGTATCAAGTGTCACAGCAAGCTTCTCTTCCCATTGCATCTCTTTGCCCAAACAGGTAATCCCACAGTATGCCTGTCATCCAGTACTTCTTGTCCTAGTCTTTGGGTCATAGACTCCACTGCCACTGATCATATCATAGGTATACCCGTATACCAAGCTTCTTCTCTTTTTAATATCTTGCAAATTTACCTACGTTACTCTTTCTGATGGATCCACCACTTTAGTTAAGGGAATTGGGACCGTAAATCCCACTTCTTCTATTTCAATTCCTTTGGTTTTGTATATTTCCAAATTTCCTTTCAATCTTATGTCCATTGGCAAGATTACTAAATCCATGAATTGTTCAGTGACATTCTTCCCTAATTCTGTGGTTATTTAGGATTTAAAGACAAGAAAGACGATTGGCGGAGGGTGTGAAGCTGGTGGACTCTTATCTCTTTGAGCCACTATCTCTTTCTACTGCCTGCACTGCTGCTGCCACACCTTTCCAAATTCATTGTTGTCTTGGTCATTCTTCATTGGAAAACTAAAATGTTATCTTCCTAGTTTGAGTTCTATGTCTAGTCTTGATTGTGACTCTTATCAGTTGGGAAAGCAACATCGTGTCCATTTTGCTTTCCGAGTCAATAAATGGGCTGCATGCCCTTTTATGTTAGTTCATATGATGTTTTGGGGTCCTAGTACAATTGTGTCCAAGTTGGGATGCTATGGTTGAAGAGATGAATGCTTTACATGACGATAGCACTTGGTACCTCTTCATTCTGATAAGTTTGCGGTTGGTTGTTACTGTGTTTACACTGTGAAAGTCAACCTTGATGGTTTTGTGGCTTGTTCAAAGGCCCGCTTTGTTGCTAAGGGATATACTCCGGTGTATGGTCTGGATTATTCTGATACTGTTTCTCTGGTTGCCAAACTTACATTAGTATGTCTGTTCATCTCCTCGGCAACTACTTGTTACTGGTCTCTGCGTCAGTTAGATGTGAAGAATTCCTTCTTGCACGGTGACCTTGAGGGGGAGGTTTATATGGAGCAACCACCTCGGTTTGTTGCTTAGGGAGAGTTAGGCTTAGTTTATCAGCTCAAGAAGGCTCTATATGGTTTAAAATAGTTTCCCAGAGCATGGTTTGGTCATTTTAGTGCTGCAATACTTGAGTTTGGTCTTTGATGGTGTGCAGTGGATCATTTCATGTTTTATCGTCATACTTCATCGAGTAGGATCCTTCTTGTTGTTTATGTAGACGATATTGTTATTGTAAGTGATGATGATAAAGGTATTTAGAGTCTCAAACTTTTTCTACAGAGTAAGGTCCAAAACAAATTTTTGGTATTGAAATACTTCTTGGGTATAGAAGTATCTAGATCTCGTATGGGAACTATTTTGTCACAGAGGAAGTATGTTCTTCATCTGTTAGATCAAATTGGATTGTTGGGATCTAAACCAGTTGATACACCCCTGGATCCTAATAGCAAGTTAGTGCCAGATATGGGTGATTTGTTACTTAATCCTGGACAATACCGGAGGCTTGTTGGAAAAAATAATTATCTCATAGTCACTCGTCCGGAAATATTTTTTGCAATAAGTGTTGTGAGTCAATTTCTAGATTCTCCGAGGACAAGTCATTGGGACGCAGTTTTGCATCTTGAGATATCTCAAAGGTGCACCCGGGAGAGGTCTTTTATATCATGATTAGGGTCACACTTATATCCATGGATATATAGGTGCAGATTGGGATGGGTTGCTTTCCTACTGGTGATCCACAACTGGGTACTGTGTCTTGGTTGGTGGTAAATTGGTTTCTTGGAAGAGTAAGAAACATACTGCTGGCTAGGTCAAGTGTTGAATTAGAATATAAAGCTATGACTCACACTACTTGCGAACTTGTCTGGTTGAAGAGCATGTTGGAAGAATTAGGTCTTTTGCATTGTCAGCCTGTGAAGTTGATATGTGACAATCAAACTGTTCTTCATATTGCCTCCAACCCGATCTTTCATGAGCGGTTGAAGCACATTGAAGTTGATTGCCACTTTGTTCGGGACAAACTTGTGCAGAAGCTCATTACTATCGCTTATGTGAAGTCTGATATGCAGCTTGCTGATTTGTTTACTAAAGCATTGGTGGGTTCTTGTGTAAATTTTATTTGTAACAAGCTAGGAGCTTATTGCATTTATGCTCCAGCTTTAAGGGGAGTGTTAGAGGTTATTTATGTCTTTTAGTATTATTATTATTAAGTGCGTTAGTATGTTAATTAGTGAGAGTTAGTGTGAGTATTATTGTCATTAAAATGTATTTAATTTGTATTATAAATAGGGGGAGAGACCTATCTTCAAGTTAGGTCATTCAGTTTAATCGAAATCTCAACAATTTTTTCTCTTAATAAAATTTACTATAAGGCTTTATTCTTTGTCTAATTAAAATTGAAATTTCTATCTAAACCGGAAGTCTGTCAAAATTTCTGTAAAATTGAGATGCTCAAAATTTCCATCAAA
Organism: Malania oleifera; assembly: GCF_029873635.1. Taxonomy (NCBI): domain Eukaryota; kingdom Viridiplantae; phylum Streptophyta; class Magnoliopsida; order Santalales; family Ximeniaceae; genus Malania; species Malania oleifera. Next base: position 85,779,888 of record NC_080429.1, on the reverse strand, counting down.
GTCGATATTTTAGTCCTTGATGGTATGTTTTTGGTGTTTTTGGCCATTGATACCATTGGTTTGTCAAAATTGTGCATTTTAGAGATTTGAGAATAGCTATATTGCTCTCTCCCTATCTCTTTTTTGAGGATCATGTTTTGAAAGTCTTTTGTAGTTTAAGTGGGAGACCGTCTATTCTCCTATTCAGTGACAGTTGGTTATAGATTGGTTTTATTTAATCATTATAATTTTCAAGTAGGACTACTGATAAAAAAAATGATTTGCAAGCAGAACCTAAATGAGTGACTATACATCCCAACTTTGGAGACCCACTTCAGGGTGAGGAAAGAGTTAGCAGGGTGTTGGTGATTGACAGAAATATATTCAAGGTCATTTTGACCAGGCTGTTGTGTAGCATCGGACTATTGAAGATTCTAACGGTAAGAGATCATATGCCCTCACAGAAAATGAGAATGAATGGAATACTTCTGGTATAGAAAGGGACCGGATGACATGCAATACTTCTGTCACATAAAATGAGAATGAATGCTTTAATTTTGTCAAAAAGATTCTCAAGGCAGGTAGATAACGTTCATTCATCAATCCATGTGGAAAAGAATATCTGGTAACCTTGAGTGAGATGGTAAACAAGGAGGTGTTTAAAGCCCAAAATGCTATGCTACGATTCATCTGGGGACTTGCATATTAAAATGCAGGGACTGTAGGGCTAGAAATATTGTGTGAGATGATGAAGTGAGGCAGAGTATGATTGCACAAATATGGAGAATCTTAGTTATTTAGAAGCCCTGGAATCAGAATGTTATCGGGAGGCCTTGGTCTTTGAGAAACCTAAGTTTGTGAATTTTTACGTGACAAAAAAAAAAACTGGTAATGGTCAATTCCCAGTATTGCTAATGGCTAGCATGCACTACCCTGAGAGGATTTGTTATGGAAGGAGGGCATTCTTTGGCATAATTCTTAGCTCAATTAGAGATACAAATCTTTTTTAGAGTTTAAATTAATGTTGGCCAGACCTTGCAGCAAAGAGGATGGGCTGGAGAAAATTGAGCATGTGTTAGCTTCATGTGGGATCAAGATTAATAGTTGGGCAGAAGGTCTTAAATTTTGATTTCGGCTCAAATTTTGAAGCAGCTCCAAAAGTGCGGAAATTTTGATGGAAATTTTGATTTTGATGTAAATTTCGATTTCAATTTAAAAAAATAACGGAAATCAGTAGTAAAGCTTGAAATTATTTGTGAAACTTTAGAAATGGTTAACAAACATAAAATAATGTAAGTTTTAGGACTAATATATTACAAGTTAAATACATCTATGTTGTGTATGAGGTGGAAAAGTTGTAATATAGTATGTGTATCAAACATATTTGTAAGATAATGTACAGTAAACATATTCAGCTAATACAAATGAAATTCATAAATCATTTAAATATGATTTATTATACAAATAATGATAATTTAGACATAAATGGTTAAATAAAATGCTGCTGTAAGCCTGTAAGTTTATTTTTTCATATAATTTCAAAAGCATTTGTAATAATATTTTGTTTCGATAAAAATAAATAAAATAAATTAAGAGAGAAATTTCACTTCACTTCTAAATCTCTTATTTGAATTTCAAGGAAATTTCATTGTATAGTTAAAATTTTGACATGTTTCGCTGAAATTTTGAGATTTCAATAAATTTTGGGATGATTTGTTGGATTTTTATGGAAATTATGCAAGACAGAAATTGGAGGGTGACGGAAACCGGAAAATTTCTATCGAAATTTGGACAATTTCGTGGAAATTTAAGACCATGGTTGGGCGTTTGATTTTAAGGTGTCGAAAGATGTTAATGAGCCTGACCTTAAAAGCATGGATTAGCTATAATAAAATATTGGAGCCTCATTATTTTTTTCCACATGGGGTGGTGGGGTTTGTTCTGCAGGTAACCTGGATGAAAGAGCTTTGTTGGATAAGAACAATGATACCTGGAATGCGGATCATTATGGTACGCGGAATGGGAACTGTTACTGGTCATGGAATGTCGTACAATGGGTGTACATACTGTGGAGGGTTCTTCTGATCGTTCAAATGGAATGAAAATGGTGTTCTAATAAATGGAAACTTCATTGGACATATATACACATAATCATTATATATTATATATATAATACACACACAGAGAGAAATACACATGAAACTCTCAAAGATATACATATACCCTAGTACATTATATTAAATTTTTTCGTTGTGCAGCTAGCTGCTGGGCTATCTTTTTGAAAAGAAGAACTTTTTAAATTTTAATATTTTATAATATATTAGGTATTTACCTTATTTCATTACCTTTTATTATTATTAATGTTTAAATAACACTTTTGATAATATATTGTATTGTATTAGGTTTTTTTCTTGTGCAGTGGGGCTGCTGTGCTGTCTTGGTGAATGATAACTTCTTTAAAGAGCACTTTCACAATATATATTATTTAATTAGGCATTTGCCTTGTGCATCAATGATGTGATGGGTAAAAGAAGACTTCTTTAGAGACTTTTTTATACCTCAGCCCCTAGACTCCTAACTCCATGATGTAGGATGAGAAATGGGTATTTGGATGGATCATTTTGACCCAATTTGGAGGCCAATGTCGAAGAAGAGGGTCAATGGATTATTGGGTCCTAATCCCAAATGTGCTTAGTTAATTAGTTGTTTCTTATGTGTGTTTAGTTTGTTTGTTGCGTGAGTATTTGTTTTGGGGGCTTATTTGTAATATCTTTGTATTTTAGGGGTGTGTTTGTAGTTTCATGTAGTTTTAGGGGTATGTGTGTAATTTTTTGTGTTATTGGTTTTCTTATAAATATTGTGTAAAAGCCATGTAGAAGGTTGGTTGTTGATGATTTTGAATAGAAAGTGAATGCATGATTTCCCCGTTTTATGTCTTATCTTCTCCCTTCTTTCATCTTCTTCTCTTTTCTTCTCCTCTCCTTTCCTCTATCTCTCCCAAATTATGTGTCGGCTGTAGTTCCATAATGTTGTCCTGCATCATTTGGTATCATTTTTGATCCCTTATTTTGGTCCCTCACTCTTCTTCTCTTTTCTTCTTCTTCTTCTTCTTCTTCTTCTTCTTCTTCTTCTTCTTCTTCTTCTTCTGCTTTCTTCTCCACTTCTCTTCTGTTCTGTTTTATCTCGACCTCTTTGCTGTCTTCTATTATACTCTGCAAATCTGCTTCTGTTTCTATCTCAGAATCAATGCAGATCATTTCCTACTTTTGCCAACCTAGTCTTGTACCAGATAATTTCAACAACTAAGTTCAGAAAATGCAGGAAAATTCCAGCAAGCTGAAACACTGTTCATATGTAACTTCCATACAAATTACAGTTGTGCCCCTCAAACCCAAACCCTAATTTCCCACAAAAAATATATAACACCACCCATACTATTGAAAACAGAGCCCCCCCTGAAACCCTCTCCCTGAAATTTCATCGCCGTCTGATCATTGATGAAGTCCCATGCGCCAGTCAAAATTTCAAGCTGTTGTTCCCTCTTAAATACCTAACTTCCCATGCTTTTCCTGTAAAACCACCACCATTGTAATCACCAACCCCTAATCTACCTTTGCTGGAAGTTTCGTCGCTGGAGAATTACTGCACGTGCCACACACGCTCCATGTGCTGGCGACATGCGTGAGGAAAACTGTTAGTATTTTTCCCCTGTATTTTCCTGTTTTGTGAAAAATTGCTCCAGTGGTGAGATTTTGAGTTTTTTCCATGATATTTTGATCTACAGCTTGATTTTTTGATTGTGGATGTGATATATTGTAAGCATGCATGATAATTTGATATGAAAACCTAGAAATTGTCACTACCATAAAGAATCAGGTTTTACTACTGCATTTTATGAGGTTTCTAAGTGATGTTGTTTCATTTTGGCACAACACTCAAGATCAAATTGAATTGAAGATTGTTCTTGAAATTGGAGTCAGTTTGTGGTTTGCATGAATAGATTGAGGATTATTAGCAAATTGTTTGAGGGTCCTTGGTGGTATATAATTGCAACATGGGACTAATTTTGAGTTGTTTACGAAGGTGGAATTATTGTCTGATTGTGTACAAACATGGAGAACGCTTTGGAGACTATTACTGATGCTTTGAATAGGCTAACAACTGAAGTTGCAGCCCTATGTAAGATGCCCATGGTATTTCCTACCAAACAGGAAATTGGTATAGCTGCTGTCCCTTATACTTTTGAGTTGCATTAAGGATAAAATGATCATTTGAGTAAGGGAATTAAACTAGAAGTCTCAAATTTTAATAGTGATGGTTCTCTTAATGAATTTGATGATTGGATGTATTCTTTGGAGCACTATTTCTGATGGTATGACATGAATGAGGCTATAAAGTTGTATTTGGTTGAATCAAAATTGAAGAGAACTGCTCAAATTTGGTGGATTAAACAATAGGAGATCTTTAGAAGACACTATTTCTGATGGTATGACATGAATGAGGCTATAAAGTTGTATTTGGTTGAATCAAAATTGAAGAGAACTGCTCAAATTTGGTGGATTAAACAATAGGAGATCTTTAGAAGAAAGAGATTTGGTGAGACTACAACGTGGGATGTGATGACACGAGCCTTGCAGAAGCAATTTGTACCTCCCAATTACTAGAAAAATGTTCATTTCCAACTCTTTAATTTGAAGCAAGAAAAAAGGACAGTGACAGAGTACGCTAGTAGGTTCTATAATTTTGCTGCACGCGCCAACATAGAATGGAAAGAGGATGTGATGAGAGCTTTGTACAGGAAAGGGTTGAAGCTGGCTATTGCCTCCAAGCTTGCTGCATGTTGTGTCATTACGGTCAGATTGAGGAGGATATGCAACATAATCGTCCTAGGGCCACATCAACCCTTTGGTTTGAGAAGAATACTAGCGGGGTTGTACAAGAGAATATGGTTGAGCAATTGAGTAAAGGAGTGCAAACTAATACCCCCTGGAAGAGTTATTAGCATTCCAAAACAACTTTTAAGGGCCAACGATCAATCAAATGCTTCAAATCTCAAGGTTTTGGGCATCGAGCTGCACGATGTTCTAACCAAGTCATGGCTGGTGCAGGGAAAAAGAAGATGATGATGGCATTCAAGAAGTTGAAGCTGAAATGGAAATTTTAAGTGACTTATATGATGGTGACAATGTGAAAATCTGTTTAGTGCTTTGACATATGCTCTCTTCGTGCAAGGTTGAAGAAAAAGAAGATTGGAGGTTAACCATCATCTTTCAAACTTGAGTGGTTTGTGAAAAGCAGCTTTGTACCTTCGACATTCATCCTAGTAACTGTACAAATGTAGTTTTTGAAGAAGTTGTGAAGAAGTTAATTTTGGAAGTTGAACCTCATCCTATCCATACAAAATATCTTAGGTGAACTATACCAACTTGAAGGTCGATGATCGTTGCTTCATACCTTCAAGTTTAGTTCAATTGTGGAGATAGTGCAATGTGATGTCCTTCCTCTAATTTGTCATATCATTGTGGGCCGTTCATGATTATTTGATGGGAAGGTTAAGCATGATGGATATGAGAATTCTTATTGCCTCTCCATTGATAGGAAGAAGTATACGTTGATGTCATCTCTCTTCTTCTAACCATGAAGCAAGATGATTCTATTCATGGTGGATTCCTTGTTACTTTCCCCAACTAAATGGAATTGAGTTCTTTTTAGGAGGAGGGAATTAGTGTAGGATGAGAAACAGGTATTAGGGTGGGTCATTTCAATCCAATTTGTAGGCCATTTCAATCCAATTTGTAGGCCAATGTCAAGGAGGAGGGTCTATGGATTATTGGGACCTAAACCCACATGTCTGTAGTTAATTAGCCATTTATTACGTGTGTTCAGTTTATTCATAATAGGATTATGTGTTTTGGGGGCATGTTTGTAATATTTTTGTATTTTAGGGGTGTGTTTGTTTTTTCATGTAGTTTTAGGGGGTATATGCGTAAGTTCTTGTGTTATCGACTTTCTTATAAATAGTGCGTGAAAACCATGTAGAAGGTTGGTTGTTGATGAATTTGAATTGAAAGTGAACATGTGATTTCCCCCTTGTACCTCTTTTCTTCTCTTTTCTTTCTTCTTCTCTTCTCCGCTCCTCTATCTCTCCCAAATTTATGCGTTGGCTGTAGTTCCATGATGCTGTCATGCATCACTCCCCACTTTCTTGCCATGTGTAACATTTTTAATAATATGTTATGTTGTTGTGGGTATTTTACTATTTAACTCTCAGCCCTAGACTCCCTTGAACCCTACTTTCCTTGTCCCGTTGTGTATAAGTACACTATCGGAGGTAGCCCATATCCCATCCCATACCCATTCTCACCCTCTTAGGATTCAAACTTGAGACCTCCAACTAGGTTAATTGGAAGCCCATACTGGGTCTGGGCCGCACTATTGGAGGTAGCGCATCTCCCATCCCATATCCCTTCCCACCCCTCACAAGATTCAATCTTGGCACCTCCTAAACCTCCAACTAGGACTTTAGGATGTAGTAGAATCTAGAATATATGAAATGGAATTTCAGTATAGTAGGAGGAATATTGGAGATAACGTTAAACTTGATTGATGAAGAAATCAATAGCACTGGTAGATTTCGATCGTAGTAGTAGTGGGCAGTAGGAGGAATATATGAAAGAATCTAGAATATAGTAGTAGTAGTATCAGTAGTAGTAGTGGAATCTAGAATATATGAAATGAAATTTCAGTAGTAGGAGGAGGAATATTGGAGACAACGTTAAACTTGATTATTGATGAAGAAATCAATAGCACTAGTAGATTTTGATAATAGTAGTAGTAGTAGTAGTAATAGTATGTAGTAGGAGGAATATATGAAAGATTCTAGAATATATGAAATGGAATTTCAGTAATAGTTGGAGGAATATTGGAGACAACATTAAACTTGATGATTGATGAAGAAATAGCACTAGTAGATCTCGATAGTAGTAGTTGTACTAGGATTAGTAGATTTCGATAGTAGTAGTAGTAGTAGTGGGTAGTAGGAGGAATATATGAAAGGATCTAGAATATATGAAATGGAATTTTAGTAGTAGGAGGAGGAATATTGGAGACAACGTTAAACTTGATGATTGATGAAGAAATCAATAGCATTAGTAGATTTCGATAGTAGTAGTAGGAGGAGGAATATATGAAATGGAATTTCAGTAATAGTAGGAATATTGGAGACAATTTTAAACTTGATGATTGATGAAGAAATCAATAGCACTAGTAGTAGTGGGTGGAGTAGAATCTAAGTTAAATTTATGGAGAGAAGCTTTAGAATCTAGTGGGTGGTAGTAGTAGTGGGTGGAGTAGAGTCTAAGTTAGATTTCTGGAGAGAAGCTTTAGAATCTAGAGGTTTTAAGGGTATTCTACGATCACACATCATGCTTGAAGCACTTGTCCATTTTATTCAACTTGCTTCAACTCTATCTATTACAACCTCATCAATCTCTCCTTTTGTTCGCATAATATATCCAAGATATTGGAATCTACTAGTGCTATTATTTTCTTGATTACCAAGTTTAATCCATCTCAAATATTCCTCTTTGCATTACTGAAATTAAATTTCACATATTCTATCATATTTCTAGTTACCCTAAAACCTTTACACTGTGAAGCAGTTCTCCATAGTTCTAGCTTAGATTTCACCCCACTCCTACTTTCATCAATAAAGAAAATATCATTTGCAAATAACATACGCCTAGGGATCTCGTTTTGGATATTCCTAGTGAGTTCATCAATCACTAAATAAAAAGATAAGGGCTCAAAGTAGAATCTTGATGTGTACTTGTTGTGATTTGAAAATTCTCTCGACTCTCCTCTTACATTCCTAACGCTAGTCGTTACTCTATCATATGTATCCTTAATGACCTTAGTATATTTACTGCATACTCCCTTCTTTTCTAAAATTGACCAAAGAACTTCCTAGGTACTCTATCATAGGTTTTCTCTAGGTCAAGAAAAACCATATGCAAGTCCCTCTTCTTTTCCTTAAACTTTTCCATTGATCTTCTAATGATCTTTTTAGAAGATAAATAACTTATGTTGTTGATCTGCCAACAATAAAACCAAATTGATCCTCATCTTGTCTTATTCTTTGCTCAATTACCCTTTCCCACAGTTTCATCGTATGACTCATAATCTTTATTCTGGGGTAGTCATTACCTTTTGGAATATCACCTTTGTTTTTATATATAGGTATTAATGTGCTTTTCCTCTATTCCTCCGACATTTTCTTGGTTTTTGTAATAGTGTTGAATAGATTAGTTAACCATATAGCTCCTTTATCCCCTAAGCATTTCCAAATCCTAAAAATAAAAATAGAATTTAAATCTAAAAAATTGCCTAATAAAAAACACTAGCTTTTTAAGTTAGCGTTTTGGGATTCTTGACTCCCAAATCCTAATATGCAAAGTTCGAAACCTGAGAGGCAGAACTTCCTCATTGTGTTGGACCTTTGAGTCTTTTGCGTAAAGGTCCTTCACCCCTTTTGTCCATGATTCTCTCTCTACCAGCTGCATGAATGCTCTGTATCGTTTCTGCTGGCGATTGTGCTTTTCGGTGGTTGTGAAGCCAAATGATGGACTTTTTGCTGCCAACGATTGTTGTTCTGCTAGCAGCCTGCAATGATGGACTTTGGACTTTAGGTCAGTTGCTCTCTCTCTCTCTCTCTTGTACACTCCGGATTGTGACCATTTTGATTGGAACGAAAATTGTTGGCGGGCGGGGGGCAGGGGTTGCAATTTATGGTTACTTAAGATAAAAATATTGATTTGGAGTTAATCTACGCTGGCTCAAATGTGTAAGTTATTCATGTCACCACACTAGGGATACTGATTACATCCCAATCCTAGTACTTTATAAAACAGAAATGAACCCAACAAATTCACCCAAAAAAAAACTCCCAACAGAAAGCAGGGGCTAGCTACTGGTATCTCTTTATTGCGTTGCTAATGAATTAGGTTTTAGATTAGTGAGTTCCATAGTTCCATGTGTCATGAGGTGTGAATATCAATTTACCCTTGTATGATAGGAACAAGAAGGGGCAGAGAAGGAATTGCAGTAATTAGCTTGAAAAAAAAGCAAAATTGCAACATCCAATGCACAAGGCTCCCTAGGGCAGGCCTGATGTATGTTGCCTGATTTCCACATTTTGGAGAGGCTGTTTCCATAGATTTGGATGCTACACCTTTAGTGTTAGGTCAAGGCTCGCCGTCAGCTGCAAAAATTATCTGCTTATGTAAATTTTTAAGCTGTCAAGATGGGGAGGGCCTGATAAGGTCTCAACATTAGTGTTAAGTTAGACTGTAAAGAGGCCTTAGTGATTCTAGCAAGTGGCACAAAGTTAACAGGGTCATTTTGAGGGTCTGCTCCTGATATCATTCTAGCATCTAATTAGAGTGGGTTGATGATTTGTTGGTTAGTAGCGTGTGGGGTTTTTCTCAAGGATCGGGAATTGAGGTTATTTGCTTTTTAACGGCTCTTTAGGAGGTATATTGTCATTTGGACACCAGGTTTGCTAATCAGATTGATGGGGTTTAGGGACCTTTTCCTTATCTGTTCTTCTGGAGGTGAGGGGGCGAGGGGATAGTTGTGTTTTAGATCTGTCCCTAGGCCCAATAGTCCTGGACTTGGGGTGCATTTAGTAGGTGCATATGCTGTCTATGGTTTGTGATTTGTATTGCTCCCTGAATTGGGGTGTGTAGGAATCTCTTATTTATTTATTTAAAATATTGATAAAGAGAAATTTATATTATTAAGGCATCAAGGGGATGCCTTCCCCTGGTACAAAACATCAATCACTCTGTAGAGTGTCACAAATGTCAAGGATTACATTATGATCATTAACAATTTGGCCACTAAGCCGGCTGAAAACAACAGCTATCCACTGGTCTTTGCAAATCTGAAGAGAAGTAGTTTGTATCTTTGAAGGCTCTATTATTTCTTTCTTTCCAACCATCTATTTCATAACATAGATTGTTGGAAATCTTCTAACAAGAAGCTTGGGACTCTTGTATTACTGTAGTGATAACTTCATTAGGGTGCACAGCACAATCAGTGGAATATTCTTTCGTCAAATGCTCATTTGGCTTGGTTTGCAGTGGGGATTTTGTGGTTGCTACTTGTTTTGATAGATTTTTTTTCAATATTGTGTGGGGGACGATATTTTTTTTATTTCCCCCTTCAAAATTTGACTTAGGATTTGGACGTGCTTTGTAGAAATTGCTTCTAATCATTGTTCAAGTGTTTTGAAATAGAGTCAGTTGTGAATTGTGATGGGGATGCAGGAGACAACAGTGTGCCCGTGTTGGTTTTTGGCAGGTTGAGCTAGCACAAGTAAATGCTTTGATGGTCAAGGGTGAGACAGGTTTGGTTTGAGTGGTAATAAAAGAAAAATTGGTTTGAAGATCTTATCTCTAGATGTTTGTGTGCTTTGTTTTTTGAACTCTAATCGGCATCTCATTGGTACTTGCACTGATTTTTCTTGGAGCATCTAGAATAAATTATTTGGTGTGTTTGAAGAAGCTTGAGTTTGTTCAGTGTCAGTGGAAGGAATGCTGGTTATTTCTTTTGAGGATTTTGAATGAAGGATGGGATAGGGCTGTTTTTTGGAAATGCGGTATGTTTGCAGTATGGTGGGGATTATGGTTGGAGCATAAAGCATGGTTTTTTTTTGGGGAAAAATTGAATTGGCAGCTGGTTTGGGAAAAGATTCAATACTTGGCCTCTTTATGATCTTGTTGGCTTGGGATGCTTTAACGGAACTAGCTTTTCAGGAATTCAGCGAGAATGGAGGAAGTTTTCACATTGATATTTCATAGTATTTATTTGTTTTTTTATGTCCTTTTTTTGCTGAATTTTTCTAGAATTTTGACAAGAGATGTCTTATTCTCCTCTTCTTTTGTTCTTCTTCTCTCACTAATGAATCTCTTCTTTTGCTATAAAAAAGAAAAAAGAAAAAAAAAAGAGCAAAATTGTGGCTGGCAGCAAGGGGACTGAGGGAGGACCGGTGGCATCATTTGGGAAGCTTATTTGGCATACTTATTTTTGGCGTAGATTTAGGACACTGCCTGTGGTAGACTTTTTGTTTGGTGTTATGTAAATTTTGGGTAGGTTTGGGTTAATTTGTAATTATGCGTTTTAGTTAATTTAAGCATATATATGATATTGGAGTTGAAGAGTATGAGACAGTGATCATATTTTGAATTCAGAATTTAATCATGTTTTGAATCCAGAATTTGAGAATTCTCTCTCTCTTTCTCTCTCTCTCTCTCTCTCATGCAGACCCTTCTGTTTTTCCATTCCTTCTTCTGTACTCCTTCATTATCTATCTTTCTCTCCCTTGATTGTCTGTTCTACTGTATTGCTGTTATGTGCTGCATCCATTTGGTACCCAAGTCAACTTGATTCAAATCCACAATCTTCCACTGCACTCTTCCAAGAACCAGAATATAGCTACAATGATTTCCATTCACTTCCATTGCAACCAAAATTGTTGTAAACCAGAGAATTTCAAGAAGTTACATGAAGTAAATTTGAAAAAATTTTCCGAAATCTGTGTACCGTTCATGATCCGGCAAGTTCACCAGAAAGTTACAGTTGTGCCATTCATTTTTAAACACCACTTTGCTGGAAGATTTTTGTGATACCACCATCACCACTGAAAACAGACACCTCCAAAAAGCCCCAGCTTCCTGTTTTCTCTTCAACTAATGAGGTACGGCCCCATGCACCACCTGAATATTTCCTGGGTTTCGTCCCCTAAAAATCTCTAGCTTCCTGGTATTTTCTCTTCACACATACAGCACCACTGGTATCACAACCCCTGGATATACCCCTAGCTGGAACAACATCACCGGATGACCATGGCCAGCAGCCTATGTGCCTCGTGAGTAGACAATGCTTGAAAATTTTTTCCTCTTTGATTGTAACTTCAAAACTGCAAGAAATTGAATCAAGCCATGATAAATTTGATTTCGTGCACATATTTTGGCACTAACTTGAAGAAATTCATCTGCTAGTGCTTGTTACATATTTTGGGAGATAAAACTCAGTTCTGCCAGCACCATATTCGGACCTTATTGATGCATTTCTTGGGTTGTGTGTGAGAACCTGAGAAATTGCAAGTAAGTTTTTGAGAAATAAGCTGAAACTTTCGGAAGTTGTGCTTTAAGTCTTTGGTGAGGTAACAAAATTCTCCCATTCATCTTGATTAATTTAGCTTTACTGCTTTTTCCATCTTTTTTTCAAATCAAAATTGAAATTGAAATTTCCTTCGAAATTTTTGTACTTTTGGAGCTTCAAATTTTAGTCAAAATCGAAATATAAAACTTAGATAGGACATGCAAGTTGGCTATTGATTTGAGTAGTAGCATGATTGTAATCTCCAAAGCCACTCTAGGTAGTTTGAAACTTCATTTAGAGCCTCACCTCCATGCTTTTAGAGTGAATAGGGTAAATAGGAAAAACCCACCACTGGGATGAGCCTTGCACCCATCCAAATGGTATATTATTTAGATAGGGGTTATTGTGATGTATTCTCGATGGATGTGGCTCATGCCCTATTAGAGCACTCATGGTTATATGATCTTTAGGTAGCCCCTTGATCACTTGACATGATTGAGGCATCTGGACAATTAGGCCATGTGCCAAGGCAGCATCAAGAGATGGTCATGGGCTATTTTGTGGGTTTCAGATTGTTAACTATGTTGCTTGAGGGGAGGGGTAGGAAGCATATAGCATTCTGATTCGATTGTTGTTGGGGTGTTTTGGTAGATGCTTGACATGGTTGGGGCCATGGTCACTGAGTTCTTCTTCTTTTTTTTTGGTAAGAAAAAATATAATAAAAGAGAACAAACTAAGTGAGATGAGAGGAGAACAAAATGTCCTCTTAAAAGAAAAAGGCAAAGTCACAATAAAATTACAATAAAGTTGCTGTCCAATCTCTTTTTCTGGTTTTGGTAGAGGAAAGCTTTTGTAGCATTGTGGAGATGCACATTTTTCATAGTGTCATGGGGTTTATGGTTGGAATGCCCTTATTTTTTTTGGGAAGAAGTTGAATATTTTGTTGTTATGGGAAAGGATTTATTACTTGGCTGCTTTGGCTTGTTGGTTTTGGGTGCTTTAAAGGATTGCGCTTCTTAGATATTCAACGCGATTGGCTTTCATTGTTGGTTTGATTGATGGTTTTTCCTTTGTTTCTCCTACTTTTGTTTTTGTTTTGTCTTTTTTTCTTCTTCTATCTTGTTTAGGAGGATTTTTTATTCTCCTTCTTTAATGAAATCCTTTTATTTATTTTTTTTCAAAACTAGGAGAGGTTGTGTGATCCTTGAAGGTTCTTGAAGGATTGCCGTTCCGATCTTGCTTGCAAGATTGCCTCAAAGATCATTGATTTTTGTTTTAACTTGTTTTTTGAGGGGGATGAGAACAGACAGATGGTGGAAGGTTTGGAGTGGGATCCTTTGTCTGTAGATAAGATAGCCTGGTTAGAGAGACCTTAGATTACAATTTCCAAGATGGAGAGGGATAAAGCTCCTGGACTGGATGGTTTTAATTTAACTTTCTATCAAAATTGTTGGGCAGTAGTGAAGAATGGCTTGATGAAGGTGTTCAATGAATTTTATAGGAATGGAACTTTAATGAAGGTGAGATTACTAATTCTTTCTTTAAGCTGGATTTCGAAAAGGCTTACAGTAAAGTGAGTTGGAACTTTCTAGATAAGTTTTTTATGCGGGGTTTGGAGAGAGATGGCGAAGATGGATGAAAGACTGTGTCTACCATGAATTATTCAGTGATGGTGAATCATGAGCCTAAATCTTGTTTTGGGCCACGAAGGGGATTTGACTAGGGGATACTCTTTCCCCATTTTTATTTGTTTTATTGGCTAATGTTTTGAATAGGATGGTTGATAGGGTGGTGGATAGAGGTTTAGCGAAAGGATGGGGAGTGGGGAAGGAGGTGATTATGGTTTCACACCTTCAATTTGCTGATTATACTAGAGATTATGGTTTCATAAATTCAATTTGGTGATAATACTATTTTTTTCTTTTGAGGATCATGGGCCTTCGTTTTTGAATATTTTGGGGCTCTATATTTTTGTAAGGGTTTTCGGGCTTAAGATTAATATGGGGAAGAATGGTATTGTGGCAATTAATGTGCCTGCTGAGCTTGTTAGGGAGTTATCTTTGGAGTTAGGGTGGGCTGAGCTAGAGTGGCCATTGCCCTATCTACTGGTTCCTTTGGGGGATAATTCTAGACCAGTTAGCTTTTTTGGATCCGGTGATCAAGAGAGTGCCTAAGCGTTTAGATGGATGGAAGAGATCTCTTTTTCCTTTGGGAGGCAGGAATAGAGTTCCCAATCCTATTTCATCGGAATGTTACAATGACAACCTAATTAAAATATGCTAGTCATCACTGCCATATGAAGAAACACAAAACCAAGCATTTGGACATGAAACCTGAGCATTGAGAAAGACTTGGAACTGAAGAATGCTAACAGAGTCTAAAAAACAGTGAAGCATTTTCTAAACGATATGGATACAGTAAATGATTTTCTCTGGCTTAAAATCACTGCATAGTTCACCGCTAAAGCGTGATAAATTTGTGCAAGTAGGTACCAAACAAAAGTGCAATATTTTTTTTGTTAATGGTTATTTTAGTCTTTTAGTATTATTAATAAGTGTGTTAGTATGTTAATTAGTGAGAGTTAGTAAGGATATTATGGTCATTAAAATGTATTTGATTGGTATTATAAATAAGGGCAGAGACCTATCTTTGAGTTGGATCATTCATTTTAATAAAAATCTCAACTTGGTATTAGAGCTAGTTACTTGGAGGTGCTGGGTTCTAGTCTTCTTTCCCGTGTTTATTTTGTGGTGTTGGGTGTTATTTATAGTGTGTTTATCTCTCCATGTGTTGTCGGGCCATACATGCGGGGGAATGTTAAAACTTGACTAACATTGTTGGCCCACGACCTAACAGTTTAAGCTTTTAGGTAAAGTGGTAATCTAATATGGTATCATGTCAGTCCATTTTGATGTTTGGGGTCCTAGTAGAGTTGCGTCCAAGTTGGGTTTCCAGTACTTTGTAACCTTTGTGGATGATTGCTCCAGGATGACTTGGTTATATTTAATAAAAGATCGTTCTGAGTTATTTCATATATTTTGTGCCTTTTGTTATGAAATTAAGACTCAATTTGGTTTGCCAGTTTGAATACTTTGGAGTGTTAATGCTAAAAAGTATTTCAATACTCAATTCATTCTTATATGACTCAGTTTGGTATTGTTAATCAATTATCTTGTGCCCACACTCCTCAACAAAATGAGGCTGTAGAGAGGAAGAATAGACATATCCTTGAAGTCGCTTGCACCTTACTTTGTCAAATGCATGCACTTAAAGTGTTTCGGAGTGTTGTTGTACTTGCTATCTTATCAATAGGATGCCATCCTTTGTTTTTAGTGCTAAAATTCCCTACTCCATTCTCTTTCCTAATTTACCTCTATTCTCTCTACCTCCTAGTATATTCGGGTGTGTGCCCATTCGTTCATCAACTAATTCCCGAGGTGGATAAGTTTGATCCTCGTGCTATAAAATGTGTCTTTTTGGGCTACTCATATACTCAAAAAGGAATATCATTGTTATAGTCCTTTGCTGCATGGCTTCTTTGTTTCTGTAGATGTTACCTTCTTTGAGTCTACACCTTACTACACTCAGTCCTTGAGTGCTTCTGATCTTAGTGAGTCTCTTCCTTTGCCTAATCTTCTAGATTCTAGTTTGCTATCCTTACCCAATCAACCACCTGTGTCTCCATGTAGTTTGAATCCTTCTCATCGTCTTGATCGTCCTAATTTGCAGGTGTATTCACGATTGTGGATTCAAGGAAGAGAGTTCCCTCTAGATTTTACTACACCACCTTTGGTTTCCTCATTTGATGATCATATTTCCCATGACGTTGATCATCCCATTTCTATTTGGGAAGGTAAATGCACATGTACACAACATCCCTTTTCCAACTATTTTTGCTATGACTTCGTATCACCCTCCTATTATTGTTCTGTTATTGCTCTTTCATCTCCTACCCTTTGTAAATCTATTTTGGAAGCCTTAGCCCACTTTGGGTGGAGGAATGTCATGGTTGAAGAGATGAATGCTTTACAAGACAATGATACTTGGGACTTGGTATCTCTTCCTCCTGACAAGTTTGTGGTTGGTTATCACTGGGTATGCACTGTGAAAGTCAACCCTGTTGGTTTCGTGGTTCATCTGAAGGCATGTCTTGTTGCTATAGGGTATACTCAGGTGTATGGTTTGCATTATTTTGACACTTTTTCCTTGGTTGCCAAACTCATGTTAGTATGTTTGTTTATCTCCTTGCCACTGGCCTCTGCATTAGTTAGATGTGAAGAATGCCTTCTTGCATGGTGATCTTGAGGAGTAGGTCTATATGGAGCAATCACTTGGGTTTGTTGCTCAGGAGTCACGCTTAGTGTGTCGAGTCAAGGGGGCACTATATGTTTAAAATTGTCTCCTAGAGCATGGTTTGATCAGTTCAGTGCTGTCATACTCTACGGTTTGCAGTGGATCACTCTGTGTTTTATCATCATACTTCATCTTGTAGGATCCTTCTTATTGTGTATGTGGATGATATTGTTATTATAGGTGATGATGATAAAGGTATTTAGAGTCTTAAACATTTTCTATAGACCAAGTTTCAAACCAAAGATTTGGGATTGTTGAAAAAATTCTTGTGAATAGAAGTATCTAGATCTTGTATTGGAATTGTTTTGTCACAGAGGAAGTATGTTTTTGATTTATTGGATGAAACTGGACTGTTGGGATCCAAACCGGTTGATACACCCATGGATCCTAATAGCAAGTTAGTGCCGGATATGGATGATTTTTTGTCTAATCCTGGAGGATACCGGAGACTTGTTGGAAAGTTGAATTATATCTAGTAACTCGGTTGGACATATCTTTCGCATCAAGTGTTGTGAGTCAATTTCTTGTTTCTTTGAGGACAAGTCACTAGGACGCAGTAATTCGCATCTTGAGATATCTCAAAGGTGCACCTAGGAGAGGTCTTTTATATTGAGATCAGAGTCCCACTTATGCTCCGAGATATATAGATGCAGATTGGGCTGGGTCGCCTTCCGACCAAAGATCCACAATCGGTTACTATATCTTGGTTGGTGGTAATTTGGTTTTTTGAAAGATTGAAAAACAAACTGCGGTGGCTAGGTCAAGTGCTAAATCAGAGTATAGAGCTATGGCTCACAACACTTATGAACTTGTTTCATTGAAGAACATGTTGGAAGAATTGGGTTTTCCACATTTTAAGTCATTGGGGTTCATGTGTGATAATCAAATTGCTCTTCATATTGTCTCCAATCTAGTCTTTCATGAGTGAACAAATCACATTGAAGTGGATTGCCATTGTGTTCGGGAGAAACTTGTGTAGAAGCTCATTATTACCACTTATGTAAAGTCCGATATGCAGCTTGCTGATTGGTTTTATAGAGCTTTGGGGGGTGCTTGTGTTAAATTTATTTGTAAAAGCTATGAGCATATGATATTTATGCTCTAACTTGAAAGGAAGTGTTGTTGGTTATTATAATCTTTTAGTATTAGTATTAACTGTGTTAGTATGTTAATTAATGAGAGTTAGTAAGGGTATTATGTTAATTAGAATGTATTTGATTTGTATTATAAATAGAGGGAGAGACCTATCTTCAAGTTAGGTCATTCATTTTAATCAAAATTTCAACATTTTTATACTCTTCATCATGTTGAACCAATTTGGAACTCTTCATTATGCTGAATTGTCCATAAAAAACATACCAAATGATGCTACAAAAGCAGAAACAAGCAGATACGAAATTACAACACAACAGAAACTGGTCATCTTTGCAACATACCTCAAAAAAGGGGTCTATGGCCTATGGCTGCAAGCCGTTGACCATAGTTCACACTCACATTCAGCAGCAGGAGGCACCTTTGATTGGAGCTCTGACATCACTGTGGTGAGATGTCAGCAATGCAGGTGAATGACATTGGCAAGCTTCTTCCTGCTACGGCTAAGTTTTTCTTGGTGACCTTTTGTAGTTATCTCATAATGATTACTAGAAGAAAAAAAAATTGGAAGAAGATGATGAAAAATACAATAAAAGAAAGGGAAAGAGGGAGCCCTAATTAAGGAATTGAGAGAGCAATTACTTAAAACACTTTTGACTTACTGTTTCATTTAATAAAATTTGTGAATTTACCTGAATGGGTTGCAAGTTAATCCTCAAATCTTGGAGAATGTTTGGTTTTTCCAGAGACAGTGGAGGAGTTTTTGGCAATTCATTTTTTTGGTTTTGGTAAGTTCTGGTAGGAAAAAGGAAGGTAAGGAGTTATGGAAATGTGCTTTCTTTGCAATATTTTGGGGCCTGTGGATGGAGCAAAATGTGAATATTTTCTCAGGGAAGAAGCTGTCATTTCTGTTGATTTGGGAGAAGTTTTATTATTTGGCTTCTCTTTGGTGTGTGGGTAATGGGAACATCAAGGGGGTGTTTTTATTCGGCTATTCAACGCGATTGGCATTCCTTGTTGGCTTGTTAGGGCGTGCAGATTGTTCTGGGTTGTTTTTCATGCTTTCTGGTTTCTTTTCTTTTGGCTTTTTCTGGGGTTACCCATAGTGTGGAAAGGAGACGTCTTATTCTCATGTTTGTACATTCTTAATCTGTCAATGAATTTCTTTTGTTACCAGAAAAATATCCATATGATATTTGACATGTGAAATTAGATGTCATGTTGCTTTTATTTTTTGTGTTAATGAAATCATCTTTGTGATATTTGTTCTGAATTCCTCTCTTGGTACCAACTCTTTAGTTTTGGAAAATAAGAATCTGTTAATTGTTCTGTTTATACTGCACTGGGCATTTTGATCTGCAAAGCAATCTTTGTTTTTGGGAACAGCCTACATGGCATGCTTGTGTTTTTGTTTGTTTAGTCCAGGTAAGTAGTGCATGTTTCAACTCTCATGATTTCCATCAAGAAATCTCTGGAAAGTTGACTCTTATGGTTGTTGTGTTCACAGTACCTTCAAATCTTGCTGTTTACAGAAGCTCATCTGTACATTATTTCCAGTTTGGAGAAAATTTTAATGCTCAATTTTTACGTCTTGTTGCAGATGAATATGGTCAAGGTCTCTAATATATTTGGCATTGATCCGAAACCATTTGATCCCAAGACATATAAGGAAGAGGATACAGTTGTGGCAGATGAATCTGGTGCTAATAAACGTATTCGCTTGGAAAACAATATTGTGCGCTGGAGGAGTGTTAGAAATCCAGATGGCACAACTTCCGTAAGGGAATATTGGATTCTTGGTTGTATACATATTTTATGCCTCTGCATGCATGCAATGCATACAAAACTACATTGTAGACAGATGCAAACATCTTTTCTCTCTGAAATGTAGTGGTCTTCCTGTGTTAACTGTGTTTGTGCAAGTTTGATGTGTTATATTTTGATGGGTGAATGCTGCTTGCGTGTAGTGACAATTTTTTTTAAAAAATAAAATTTTGTGCTGTTTGGTATTGATTTTATTGGTTTAATGCTCTTAGCCTGCCAAAATTCTGGAAAATTATTTTTAAATAAATGCATTGTTCATATATATTTTTTACAATCATTTTTTAAAAGCATTGTGTTCATAATAAAGTTAATTGTTGAATGTCTGGGATGTTCTTTTAGAAGAGGAAGTTATCTCTGTAAAAACGATTTAATTATCATCTGCTAGTGGTTTTGGATTGGAACACAATATCTAATAATTAACTGCGAATCTTAGTGTAGATCAGGCTTCTTGACCGTGGAAAAAAATTGGTACTCTAGCACCAGAAATTGTGCTACTGTTTAAAGAGAAAGGAGGGACTGCATATGCTTACTTTACAATTGTCTGTAAAAAAAATTGGTACTCTAGCACCAGAAATTGCGCTACTGTTTAAAGAGAAAGGAGGGACTGCATTTGCTTACTTTACAATTGTATGGAGACCAAGGTGCAATGAAAGCTCAATAACATAGTTGTTTTAAAATAAACTTTACAGTGGTGACTGTTATAATTCAAAGCAAATGTTATTGATATTAGGTGTGTATGTTTAGTGCTGTTTGTGATGGCAGAATTGAGAACTCTCTCATGGAAATAAATTTGGAGGCTGTCAATTGCTTGTAGGTGGCAGTTCTTTTGCTTTCAACACCTCGCTGTTGGCTCTGTTTTTTTATTTAGCACTGGATCTAATATTTAATCAGTTAATTTCCAAAGTTGGTTGTGCTTTAGTACAGTGGTATACAAGAATACAATTGTTGTTTATAGCCTTTCAGGAGGAATGTCTAATATTTGCTTTGGACATGCAGTATGAAAGCAATGCACGCTTTGTCAGGTGGTCAGATGGCAGTTTACAATTGTTGATTGGGAATGAAGTTCTTGACATATCTGTGCAAGATGCACAGCATGATCAAGCACACCTTTTTCTTAGACATGGAAAGGTGAGTCATCACATCCATTCAGCATGCTTAATTAAAAAATACATGTGAACCAAGGAGAGATATATGGATGCATATATTTTTGTGGACATACATCTGTGCATGCAGACAAAGCCATTTAGGCATCTTGACAATAGCTAAAAGAAAGCAAATATATGGGTCTTGGAGAATTTAAGAAAGGCTATCTTTAGGACACTTTGTATTTAACTGCCTATCTCTAAAGGTATATTCGGTACTCTAGTTGAGTTGACTTGATGTAGTGGGGGACTCAAACTCGACTCAATTCATAAACTTTAAGCTCAAAACGTGAGTCAAACTTGGTCAGTTTTATAATTGTTGAATTTGAGTTTGACTCAGCTGTATGTTCTTAAACGCTAGCTTCGCTCAATTAAGGTTGATTAATTATATAATATATATAATATATTTATTATGCAGAATGTATAATAAAATAATAAAGAAAATAGAAGCTGGATTAGGCTCTTAAGCTCATAACTAGTTTTGCGAAAAACTCGAAACTGACTTGTCACATACTCTAGTACTTCAAGCTCCACTCAAACTTGAATATAGTTAGAGCAGACTCAAGCTCGAGTAGCTCACAGGTCAGGCTTAACTCACTTTACACCTCCATCTACATCTCATTACATCCAGTTTTTTCTTCATGTTTTGTCTTAGTTCAGTCTTCTCCAGTTTTAGTTTTAGCTTTGAATCTTGAAAAACTAAAAAATAAGTTAAAGCTTTTATAATTTTTTTGGAAAACTATAAAATGGAAAATAGATATGTTTTCCAATTTCTACTACTAAATGGGCTCTTTAGTTTTCCAGAGAAGAGATACAAAGAAAAATGGACAACTTTAGGGTCTAGAGTTAAAATATTAAATGGGTGAAGAATTAAAGAAATTCTGGTCTAAAGCCTGAATTCTCCTGTTATGAATGTTGGAGAAATGGACAGATTCAAGAACCAACAAATAAGATGAGTCATTTCCCTTTTACTCAAGTGCACTGCAGAATGGTGTTCCTGACAAACCACGTTCCTTGGGTAAAAAAAATAGTTAGAAATGGATGTGTTTTGAAAATTAGGACGATGATAGGGATACGGAAAAAATCGCGAAAATGGAAATGTTATTTACTTCATTGCCAGTTCCCCCTGCCAAAAAAAAAGGGGGAAAAATAGAAAACCTGGGATAATAAATAATGGATTTTTGTGGGTTTCCCTTAAAACTGCATCTTTACTCTGAAACAGGGGTCTATTCTAGGGACTCTAGTTCTTCTACTGAGGTCATAAAGGGTAAAGTTGATCTTAGGAGGATCTTTCGAAAAGGATATTTGTACATACTAGTTGTTCAAATGATGCATCTAGGGACTTTAGCTCCTCTTCTGAGGTCAAGAAGGGTAAAGTAGATCTTGAGAGAAGCTTTCAAGAAGGATGCTTGTGCATGCTAGTCACTGAATTTACTGTAATGATGCATCTAGCACTGGCAATTCCCATTTCAGAGCTTCATGCCTAACTTGTGGGGCTATAGGAAAAGAATTGTGAATTACCTTTTGGTGCTTTACCAATTTCTTTTTTAAATTTTCCAATAGAACACCAGGACATTTTATAAAATTATCGTTGTCTGGGGTTCTGTTTGCATTTTTATTTGTACAAAACCATTCATACTTCTCACCATGTCCTGTTTTGGGGAATGGAATTGTGTTGAAAATTTTTACTTTGTTTTTCTACACTCCTAAAATGCAGGGAATCCTCCAATCACAAGGGAGACTTCTGAAGAAAATGAGGTTTATGCCATCTTCACTGTCATCAAATTCTCATCGGTTGTTGACTGCTCTTGTTGATTCACGCCACAAAAAGGTTTATAAGGTTAAGAATTGTGTCACGAATATTGATCCAGAGAGGGAAAAGGAGGAAAAAGAAAAGGTAATTAGTTAATTAAAGAATAACTTTTTTTGGTATTTAGTATTTTGAGGAGCGGGGTATGCCTATACTGAGCACCCCCAACCCAGGTGTTACTATTTCCCAAGGTCCTAGGTTTGACTCACTCCATGCCTAGCACTTTGCGCTCCCTTGTAACCAAATGAAGAGTATTGTTTTTAACTTTTCATTCTTGTTTTGATCTTGTAGGCTCTAAGTCAGACAATCAGAGCTAATGAACTTCTTAGTCGGAAGCGGGAAAAGGTAAACAGGAAGTATACACAAACTGTGGATAGGGGTCGCCAACTTTCGCCCGGTTTCTTAGAGGAAGCACTTGATGAGGTCTACCTTTGCGTCTCGTTTACTTTATCCCATATTTTTATTCAATTTGTGTTTTTCTTTGCACTTTATGCTTGGGCAGTGCCTTAAATTTGGGAATATTTGTTAATTTCACCGCAGTAGACTTGCCCTTCATGAAGAATGACCAACATTTATCCCTTGCATGCTTATGAAATTAGGATGATCTTTCACTTCAATGGAACAAGCATTTTGTTAGAAGATTTCAGATTTTATCTTGGAGGGCTGAAAGCTAAAGGCCCAAGTAAATATAATGGCAAAATCATAAGTTAGTCCTTGTACTATTGAGCGAAAATCATTTTAGTCCCGATACTCTTAGTTGGTACATTATGGACTTTTGACTACTAAATTTATGCAATTAAATTTCACTCCATGACTATTGCTTCTTCTTCTTCAAAGAATTTCTTTAGATCTTGTTTGGAACTTGGAAAATATTAGGGAAAGAAAAGGAAAATATGAACAAATCCCACTTTTTCATGTTTGGTTATCAAGGAAGGTAAGAAAGAAAATAAAAATAATATGACATATCATTAATGTTTAATTTTTCTTCATTTATAATCATATTATAAAATTTCTTATTTTTAATAGTATTTGATATGGAGAAAATGCAATGCAAAATGATTTTTCTTCTTATTTTTCTAAATGGACCCGTGAATAGTGTAGGCTCATAGTAGTCTACTAATAATACAACAAAGTGAAAACCCGCCAAGGTGGGCTTAGTGGTAAGGGTGGACAAAGGCTGAAAGTGGTCCTAGGTTTGATTCCTCTCTGGGTCTCCTCGACTTGCCTGGGGGCTGGCTTCTGCGGGTGTGGTCAGTTCCTTCTTGAGTTTAGGTAAGGAGGTGACTCAGGTTTCCTAGGATATCAAACAAATAAATAAATACATAAATAAAAAAGGAAAAAAGGAAAAAATACAACAACTATAACGACAAAAATGTGTAGTGCTAGGTCAACAATTTGTTAACCTCAACAAGTTTCATTAATGTCATTGAACCTAATTTAGATGTCAAATGTAATTATGTAAACTTATGGAATATAGGTCATCAATACCAATTAAAAGTGTAGGAACTAAAATGGTTTTTACTTAATGGTATTGGAGTAATTCATGATTTTATTCAAAAATGACTTTGTTCTTATTTTTTATATATGCACTTTTTTCTATGCAATTTGTTGGAATGAAATGCCCACATTTTTAAGGGACAGTCACTGATCCTATCATTGGTTTGGAATATAATTGGTTTTCTAGGGTCAATTTTTGGCTTTCTCCTTAGGATTCTTTGAAGTGATTGGCATTTCGGATTTGCAGAGAGATTTGATGGATTTGCTCATGTTTTATGTCTTTTCCTTGCTCTTCTTTTATCCTTTCTGTCACCCCCCCCCCCTTTTTTTTTTTTTTTTCTTTCCTGCTTCTTGATTTAGCAGGATGCCTCATCCTCTGTCTCTCCTCCCTGAATGAAAATTTTTATTTCTATCAAAAGAAAAAGTTACATCTTTCTTGTGTTGGAATTTCAATAAATTTTCTTCACTTTACTATTGATTAGGATGAGGAACCCGATTATCATGAATCTCGTCGCCTTGCTTCCCGCCGCCGTTTTGAGGAAGACTTGGAGGTAGAAGCACGAGCTGAGAAGCGGATTATGAATGCAAAGAAGGTAGATATGTTTTAATTTCTTGAGCAAATCGACTTATTCTCATTCCTTTTTTTTTTTTTTTTTTTTAACGCCTCGGACTATTAACTACAGGGACACAAGGAAACTCCTCGCAAGTCATCTGTGCCAGCTGTCAAAACATCTCGGCGTCCAGTAGATTTCTCTGACAGTGAGAGAGAGGAGTCTGAGTATGAAAGTGATGGGGAGGAAGATGAAAGATCCCCCCCACGGAAGAGGACTGTTGAATCGGAGCTGGAATATGAAGAAGAAGAAGAAGATGAAGAGCAACATGATGATGAAGAGGCAGCAGCTAATGAAGCTTCAGAGGAGGAGGAGGAGGAGGAGACTGAGGTATGCAAATCTTTGACATTCTTCAATATTTATTTCAGTGGGATTTGTTTCTGCTATCATATAAAAAGTAGGTATACAAATTGTTCGATGTCCTATCTACAACCATGATCAAGGCTTGAGGATATGTGTACTTTGTTCAGTGTTTTCTATGATCCTCCATAAAAGACTAATTTGGATATTCCTTTTTAGTTGCAAGAGTCCCTTCTCTACAGATAGATAGCAAAAATTCAAACTGCCTGTTGGGTTTTCTCATTGAACCCTAAAGCAAAACAAATACATGGAACATTTTAAAGCATGAAATCTCAGAATCCTAATTGTTGCAGAATTCTTGCAGTTATTACCTTGAAGGACCTGCATCTTGGATAATTAACTGGGAAATAATAATACGGTTCTGCTCACTGATTACAGTTTTTGGGGCACAAATAAATTATGAAATTGAGAAATAGGAGACCCTTCGGATAATTAGAGAAATCAATTAAACTGATAAAGAGATGTGAATTCAGTGAAGCCTATATGTTTAAAATGTGTTTGTTTCATCTGAATGGCACTGCACAGTGAAAACTGGCGTTTGTTTTACCCTTTTATAATGGTCGCTAAATTAAGGGTACAATATTATTGTTTGAATGTTGGTTACATTTAAATTATTTTATTTAATTATCTTTGTTCCCCAAAAAAAATATGTCCTTTAGGAAAACAAGAGTCCTATTCATATTAAAAATCCTTTAACTAATGTCTTATGTACAGATTGGAAGAAAATAGTTCATTGATTATCTAAATTAGTTACATACTTCATGTACACCTTTTGCTTATGGTGTTTAGATTGGAATTATAAGTATTAAGGAATGTGCAGATATTGAAGAGGGAATGACAGACCACAAACTGAATTTTCTTTTGGGGGGACCAAAATTTCACGTTTATAGCTTTCACTTATCTATGAGTAGAGCAGAATTTAAGTCACCTAGATAATGCATTGCTTCAATAGTAGTATAAAACCCCAGGGCTTGCCAAATATATTCAGTAAAAAGTTATTAAATTCACATTTCAAAAAATAAAATTTTAAAACTTTTAAATTTAACTTTTATCTTTCACTAACAAAGAAAAAGTTCTTATAATGTTGCACTGCTCAATCTCTAAGAAAGAAGATGTTTTGTGTCTTCCCACCTGTGTTTTTCATTTAATTTTAATTTTATATTATAGAAAATACATATTTTATCAATGTTTTAAAAAGCACAATTGAGGCCTCCCTCAAGATGCAATGTGCCTAAAATGCCTTGAGGCATAGTCTGAAATGCTAAGCTCTCAAGGTGCAAGTGCATAGATAACACTTACACATTTGAACATAAAAGCCTTGTGCACTTTTTTGGTTGAGGATTTTGAATTTTGAGTTTTTTCATTTTAAGTTAACTTTGTTCTCAAACTAGGCTCATGAAACTTTATCATTTTGTGAAGAGAGGACGAAGGAATGCTCTAATTTGAGTGAATATCTAAATCTTTTGAACATAAATCTTTCTAAAATGCTGCAATCTCAAAATGCAAGTGCATAATAAAATAAAGCCTACACATTTGCACAAAAGGGTGTGCCTTTTGAGCTATTTTGGTTTAGGAGTTTGCGTTTTGAGTTTGTGCATTTTAAAATTAAATGTGGTCTTAACCTAGGTCACATAATTCAATCATATGTGTAAGAGTAAGGAATGTTCTAATTTGAGTGAATCTCTAGAACTTTTGAATATAAACCTTTCCGAAACAATTGAAAGTTGCATCTTGGATCTGAATTTTTTTTGTTATGATTACCTCTTAGCATAGTTTACTTGAATATTTAATTGATAAACTTAGATTGGGCGAATTTACAAATCATACCTAATTACTTTTTTAAAATTTTATTAGTAATTTCTTATTTTTAGATGTTTTTAATATATATGTAGTTTATTTATTTATTTGTAAAAATAAATTCTGAAAAGGTTTACCACCTTAATGCCTCAAGGCTTAAGCCTCACTTCATATGAGGGTAAAAATGCCTCATTACTCGTTTGCTAAAATGCCTCACATTACTCCATGTTTTAAAGCATTGTATTTTATCTATTTTGATGCAGAGAAAAAAAAAATCTTTCCTTGTCATTTTAGGTCAGAGAATATTGAATTTGTTGCTTTTTGTGATTGCCATAGTCTTTTTTGTGTGTGTGAACATATTATTTCAGGATTTTTGAAAAAAAATTATTAGTTCTTGGTTAATAGAATTAAATGTATCGTAAATGGAATACTAGAACCTTCAGACCCTTTACTTGGAGGGTTTTGATAGACTTATGATTGAATTGTTAGTTGGATTGGTGCCTGATCTTGGAGGTTAGTGCCATGTGGCTAGAAAGGCCATCTGAGGAGGAGGAAGTGGGAAGAGTTGTGTTTGATTTGGAAGAGGACAAGGTTTTAGGTCCTTATTGTTTTACTATGGCTTATTTCCAGGTATGCTGGCATGGGGGAAGGACTGTCTGACAAAAGTGTGTTGAATTTTATGCTAATGGTGTGGTGGGAGGAGTACTAACCATTCATAACCCTTATGCCAAGGTAAGACAAGTCTATTGAAGTGGGGGATTTTAGGCTTGTTAGCATCAGTACCACTAGTCGATAAGATCTTAGTAAAGGTTCTTTGTAATAGAATGTGTGATGTGCTGGCAGATAAATTTCTTGTTTGTTTGAGGGTTAGTTTGTCCAAAAGTAGAATTGCAGGCATTAATAAAGGTTAATCTGTTTTGGATGGAGCTCTTGGAGCTTAAAAGCTGATGGGATGCACCTTGGGTTATTGGAGGAGACTCCAACATGGTGTTGTACCCTTATGAACGAAGTGGGGGTGGAGCAGAGAATTGCTGCATGAGAGAGTTTCTGGACCTCACCAATGTGAATGCCCTCATTGGTGGTGCTTTCACTTGGTTAAAATCCACCTTCTCGAGACTTGATAGGTTCCTTATCTCAGTGAATTGGGATATTCACTTTTCCAAAACCACTCAAGAGCTCCTTCCTAGGTTCACATTGGATCACTTCCCTATTCTCATTGACCCAGGAGGGGTCCAATCCCAATTCACTTAAAAAAAATGTGGTTAAAGCATGATGGCTTTGGGGACCACGTAAGCTTTGGTGGTCCATGTCGCGTGTTGAGGGGAAAGCTAGCTTTATGCTAACTTCAAAACTGAAGGAATTGAAAAGAGAAGCTCAAAGTGTGGAATAAAAGCATATTTGGGAACATTCAGGCAAAGACGACCATTATTCTTAACATCATGATCCTTGATGAGCAAGAGATAAGACAAGGGTTCAGTACTGATTAAAGGGCCGAAAGAGTTTTGTTGAAGAAGGAGCTGACCGAGGTATTAGCCCTGAAGAGATCTCCTGAAGGCAAAAATCTAGAGCCTTATGGCTCAAAGAGGGAGACCGGAATACCATATTTTTCCATTGAACTGCAATGCCCATCGCAGATTGAACACCATTTCTAGCATTGAAATTGCGGGGAACACCTTCACTGAGGAAGTGGACATCAAAAGGGGAATCTGCAACTTTTATTAAGTTCTTTACTCTGAATTCAGAAGTTGGAGACCTGTAGTGGATGACATTGATTTTAAATCAATCAGCCCCTCCACCACAGAGTGGCTTGAGAGACCTTTTGAGGAAGCAGAAATCCTATTTAAGCCATTAGAGATTGCAATGGAGACAAAGCGCCAGGGCAAATGGGTTCTCCTTACCTTTCTTCTAGTCAAAATGGGGCGAGCTCAAGGAGGACTTTACTAAAATTTTTAAGGAATTCTTTAGATCGGTTAGATTTGTGAGTAGCATCAATGCCACTTCCCCCCTTACACTGACTCTGAAGCAACCTGGGGCAACCAACATTAAGGACTTTGGGCCAATTAGCTTGGTGGGAAGTATTTATGGGATCCTTGCTGAAGTCATTGCTATGGGGATTAAAAATGCCACTCCGGAAGTCATTGGACAACATCAATACGCCTTTGTGGTGGGAAGACAAATAATGGGGCAGACCTCACAGCTAACAAGGCGGTGAATACTTACCGGAGGGAAAAGAAAAATGGGGTGGCATGCAAAGTTGACATGGAGAAAGCTTTTGATCACGTCAAATGGAACTTCCTTCTCTATACTCTTCAGAAAAATGGATTTTGAGGGGCGTTGGTGTAGTTGGATTGCTCATTGCATCAACACACCAAGCCTCTGAGTGTTAATCAATGGGCGCCCCACTGATTTCTTTTGCTCCTCCAGAGGACTGGGAGAAGGGGACCCTCTATCCTCTTTTTTTTTATCTTGGCGATAGAGGTGCTGAGCCTCATCTTTGAAAAAGCTACGGGGAAGGGCTGCTCAAAGGAATTAGAGTTGGCAGGCACGAAAGGTCCATGGACATCATGTATCTCCTGTTCGCAGGTGGTTATCATTTTTTTGTGAGGATGACCCTTTCCATATTCTGAATCTGAGATGTATCTTGGCAGGGTTTGAGGCGGTTTCCGTTTTGAAAGTTAACCTTGGAAAAAGAGAAATAATTTTGGTTGGATAAACTGTAGATGGGCCTCTCCTTGCTGGCCTTCTGGGCTGCAAAATGGGTACTTTCCCTATTGACTACCTTGGGCTACCTCTCGATGCCAAATTTAAAGATAAAGTAGTGTGGGATCTCATCATTGAAAAATTTGAAGAAGGGCTGGCTGGATGGAAGAAGACTTTCTTATCAAAAGGTGGCAGACCCACTCTCATTAAAAGCACCTTGAAAAATCTCCTATTTACTGTCTCTCCTTCCCCTTCCGACTTCATTTGCCAAGAGACTTGAAGGAATTCAAAGGAGGTTGCTTTGTGGGAGCTTCAGGGCAGAATTCAATTTTCACCTTGTCAAATGGGGCATTGTGAAACAACCCCATCATTTAGGAGGCTTGCGTTTGAAGTCCCTCCACATTTTCAATAAAGCCTTGTTTGGGAAATGGTTGTGGAGATTCATGATTGAGATAGACCCACCTTTGGCGGGGAATCATTGCTGTAAAATATGGGCTTCAACATAACGATTGGATCTCCCAGGTTAACAAAGGACCATGCGGTGTAGGGTTGTGGAATTTCATTAGAAAATGTTTGAATGATTTCGCTTCTTGTATCAGATTTCAGGTGGTGAATGGGGAAAATATTTATTTTTGGCATGACTCATGGTGTGATCAAGAAGCTCTTAGTGTCTTATTTCCAGCCATTTACAGCTTGACATGTGATAAAGATGCCTGCGTCAGTCAACACCTCTCAAACCTCAGATCAGGGGCCCTTTTGGAACATCCCCTTAGAAATGTGGAAGATTGAGAACTCAACCAGCTCACAGACTTTTACAGCTTTCTTTACAGCTACCAGCACCATAATAGTACTGATCTTCCTGTTTGGGCCTTAGATGAGAAGAGGGGGGGGGGGGGTCCTCACTGTTAGATCCTTCTACAGGAAGCTCTTCCCTTTGGAGTCAAACAACTTTAGTTTCCCTTGGACTCGGATTTGCAGGACAGATGCCCCTGCAAAAGTTGCCTTCCTTGCATAAAACGCAACCCACAGTAAGATTTTGACTCTGGAAAATTTGCAAAGGGTCTGTTAGTCGCCAACAGATGTCCCCTTTGCATGGCTGATGCAGAATCTGTAGAGCACGTCCTCCTTCGTTGTACTTGAACCAAGAATCTTTGGAATATGGCATCGTCTCTGATAGGACAACAGTGCGTTCTCACTAACTCTGTGGGAGGGGAACTTTGGGCCTGGAAAGGGATTCGAGCAGCAAAGGAGAAGAGAGAGGCTATGCCCCTCATTCCACTTGAAATTTTCTGGTGCATTTGGAAAGAGATGAATGAGTGAGTGTTTTTGAAATTCTACCTCAGCAATCGAGATCAGCAAAGAGCACTGGTTTACCATGGTCAATAGCTGGCATAGTGGGACTGTTGTTGATGACTATGATGTAATCTTTGAATTGTATGACACCCTTCAGGGTGCTTGATTCATTGTACCATGGGCTGGCATCCCCTTGATGCCTTTTCAATAAAGTTTACTCATAAAAAAAATGTTGAAACTAGTGTCCTTTCCATTTATGCATTGGTGGCAGGGTGTAGCAGCCTGGACTGCGCTGGCATGTCCAGTGTCCAATGAAAGTTTGTTGGTTTTGGATACCATTGTGTTTGTTCTCTCTTTGGAGGGTGCATATTTTTATTTCAGGTGTAAACATTAGGAAAGCATTAGAGTATTACAGTTACTATAGTTGATTAGGTATGAAGAAATGGTGTTCTTGAATTTTTGTGGTGTTGAGGTAATGGATTGTTTGGGGGAATTTCTTTTCCTTGACATGGAGAGCAATTGGCAACCTATTCTTCATTAGATGTCTTGTAGTTTATTTTAATTTCTTTTCTTTTCCTATTGTATTTCTATTTTTGGTTGTAGGATGCCTTATCCTCTGTAATTTTTCTCTTGCTCTCTTAAAATAATTCTTTTCTTATAAAAAAATGAAGTAAAAAAAATTCTTAGGAACAACAGAGTTCTGTTTTTCTGCTAATAAGCATGTTTTGTAGGTCAACCATAGGCTGAGTATCATTTGATGCAGATTGATGTTCAATTTGTTTGGACTGTAAATGCCACAATTATCATGCCTAGGCTTTAGACTGTACAACGACAGACAACAAAAGAACAAATCAATCCTTAAATCCCACTATGTGGGTCAGCCATATGAATCCTTTTCTGCCAGTTTACATGTCATAATCGGCATGCCTGGGCTCTTGGTTGACCGAAACAGGTTGCAGATCGCGCACACATGAATTTGACTTCCAATTTTAGTTGACTGCATTTTATTATTGTTTTTATTTGTCATTTTTTAATGTATCCAAACACTGGAAAAATAAGTCTAAAATGTATTTTAATGCTGAAAATTGTTGAGGAAGAAAATCAATATATCCGGTAAGCTTTCAGAATGTCAATTGTTGTAGTACTATGGATGGGTGAAAAGATGTATTTTGTACACATTAAATGGTTATCCTCAGAATTTGTCCCATATGAAGTCTGGCTTTAGAAATGTCATGGTATGTTCTATCCTCATTTAATTGTGGTTCCTTGCTATGCCTTTTTTTTTTTAGTGGCATTTAATCACTGCATTACAATTTGTGAACCAAGTTAACACAGGAGCCTTCGGAAGTGAAATAGGCACGTAGTCTCTAACGAGATCATTATACGCACCATATGGAATTATTTACTGAATATTTTTCTTAAGATTGAAGATTTGAACTGATGGGTGATACTGTCCTAAAATAAGCTGAAGGAAATGTGTTGGTTGCAATGATTAGATTGGGTTGATTTCTTACGGAACTTGTATAGTGTGGTGTGTCTACACAATGCGTATGCTCATATGTAAACTTACACACATAAAGATGCAGAGTTGTGTGCACACACGCCTCACCTTCAAGCAAAATAAGTATAGACTTGGTAGCAGTCGTATAAATCTGCAGGATGATGAGGAGGGGATACCCTTATTTGCTTGCTGTTGGGTTTCGTTGAGCTCAATTTTTCAAAAAATTGTTGCAGGAACCGAAGCCGAAGGGTAGGGAGTCTGGAGGCAGTCTCAAGCGCAAGGATATAGAGTCAGACGAGGACTCACCTCCTAGAAAGACTACAACCCATCGCAGAATGGCATTTGTTTATGATAGCGATGATGAATGATTGCTTTTGTTCATTAGTAAAATCTGATATTGCTTGCAACAAGAGTCCGAGAGTTTATGGAACCCATGAATTGCTCTCCCCCCCCCACCCCCCCTCCTTTTTTTTCTCCCTCCCTTTCTTCCTGCTGTACAGAAGTTGGTATCTATAACTGATCATTTCTAGATATTAGATTTCATTTTTGACAGTACATTGTTGTGAGAAAGCTCGTCAATTATTATCAAACTTTTGAATTATATTTTCTTTTTCTAGACAACCCAAGCCCTACCTGAATTGGTTGTATCAGTGGCATGCATGTTAATGATTTATCAATATTCCTGTCAAAATGTTAATAATGTTCTGATAACTAGTCGAATGGTTGCCGCATGTTAAAGTGAGCTCTTTCTTTGTACTAATTTGTAAGGGCCTATGTGCAAGTGTATAGAATTCAAATTTCAACGTTTACCTTTTCCCGTTGTATTAAAAATAAGGCGAATAAAACCGCACAATTTGTGTAGTAAAGCTACTTAAAATTTACAACTATATTTTTAATGCATTAAATGGTTTATTATCTTAATATTGTAAAGTGGTCTTGCATACATGCAAATTTATTCGCAGCTCCTCCAAGTAAAGATCAAGATGATGAATAATTTATTTTTTGAAGATAAGCAAATAATAATAATAATAATAATTGTTTGTTTGTTTGTATATATGTATGTATGTATGTTCCAAGCTTAAGCCCACAGGCTAAGCTTAAAGTATCCATACAACAAAACAATGAAGAAGGAAATTAAAAGTCATTTGGCGCACGTCCTGCACATTTTTTGATACATAATGGGCAATAACGCTGAAGCCCGTGGAATATGGCAAGACGCATTGAGTGAACTTGTGTGAGAGAGCACAAATAGTTAGAGTCTCAGCTTCAGACCCGTATGACGAACGTCCTTAGCATCACAGAGCAAATGAGAAGAGACTCAAAATTATGAGAAAGAGAATCACGAATATGCATTGCTTCAGCCTGGAGAGGAGAGAAGGCTTGAAATTTGGTTCCTTGGAGCAACAATCCTCGCCTGCCGAAGCTTCCCAGAAAGATCCCACACTGTATCGCAGCTCAAGATCAATGATGGATGAGAAGAACGATGAGATTTAAGCAACACTCTTTCACGATGCCCTGCAGGCAAGCAATCTTGTGAAATACATACACGTGCTTCATTAATGATCTGGTGTTACCATCAAAATCTTTGCCATGTATAGGTAGATCACATCATCGTTATTTCTCAATTAATGATTCTCTTTCAGCTTCTGCCTAGAGGGAAGAAGGTCAACCAACATTCTATACATGAAGAAAGCTTAATTTTTGGTCTACACTTCAATCAAGGTTGATTCACCATTCTGAGTACCAAGCAAGGGTAGATTAGAAGGGGCAAACCAGAAATCCAATGCAATTCCCAGGCTGAAAGATTTCCTTCTCCCAATGATTGCAGTTTTAATTTCATTCATACAAAGTTTGAGAGCATGAATTTCAGATGTTGGATGGAATTAGAAATTTTTTTATATTACATCTTGTCCAAATCCTCCCTAAAAATGTTCTTCCACGCCAAAGAAACATAGTTGGGATCCTGGGAATCCAAATGGAAGAATGGAGGAAAACAAAATGCTTTACAAGTTCTAGCCCGTAAGCAATTTGGTTTATCCAATAATATAAAGACCTGTTTCAAGATTTCAGTCATAATGGTCGGTGCCTTTTTAATTATTTTCTATCACCAAATAGTTAGTTACTTTCTGTCTTCCACAATGCGCACACATGATATAAACACAACCCAAAAAAATAAATGAAAATAAAAATAAATTTTGCACTTTGTAAATGCTCCTTTAAGAAAAATTGAAATTGAGTTAGTGAGAAACAGAATAATCTAATCCTTTAAATAGTTAATTATAACTTTTTGTATTAATTGCAAATTATTCTTTTTAATATGTTAGACAATGCTCACATGTTGAAGAAGAAAAATAACTTTGCATGGAGTGGGTAATCGTAGATTTACAAATATTAGCCGTTTTCTTATAAACAAAAATTACTTGTATGCATACTTTGTGTAAATGAAATCTACAATCTCTCATAAATGGGTTTAATTTGTACAAAAAATTATTAATACAATAAAACAAAATTAACATGCCAACTTAAAATTCTAAAAAATAATGTAAAGCAGGAAAAGAAGATATCAATAAATTTTATTTTTTTATTTTATAATTGAGAAAAAATTGTAAAAGAAAATATATGAAAATTAATGAATAAATTATTCATATATACATGATTTATGAATCCAAAGTTTCAACCTAACATTGACTCGCAGGGCTAGTTTCTTTTTATGCATATATTTTTTACATGGGATAAAATTTAAATATTCCAACGTTAATGAATTTCATTAAATAATTTTTTAAAAATAATCCCAACTCAACAACTTTTCATTACTTTTTTTTAATACTTTTATATTATAAAAATAATTCAAATTATTAGTTTCTACTCTCTTCATTATTTATTTATATTTACATTTACTAAAAGTATAGAATTTTTTTAATTTATATTGTTTGAAAATATAAAAGTATATATATTGTGTAATATTTATGTTTACATACATTAAATAAATTAAAATTTGCATAAATGATTGGAAATATTTTTAAAATATTCAATATAATATATGCATTATAATAAAATTTTTTTGTACTAAAATTATAGAATTAATTTTAATTAATACTATTAAAAAATATACAAATATATCTACTGTGTTGTATTTTTGTTTACATATTACCTAAGTATTATTTGTATTAAGATCCATCTTCTTCTCCCTCTTCTATGTTTTCTTTTCATCCGCTTATTTATTTATTTATTTATACATACATGACAGGTGGACATCCAACAAAAAAAAGAGTCTTTACTACTAGCCTCCCTTTAGGAATCATATTCAAAAATTGATAATAAAAAATTTTCCTCTTTAATTAAACAAATTTGATTACTTCTTTCAATAATTCCTTCCTATTGTTAAAATTGTTTGCTGATCAAGGAAGTTAAGCTAATATTTTTTAAGTGATTTAATTAGCAATTAATCTCACTAAAAACTTATAAAAAAAGTTATACTCAATATTGTTGGCCCTAGAGTCGTGTCTAGAGGGGTGTTGAATAGACTCTTTTGCGGATTATTATTCTTTTCTACAAAATAATAAGACTTGACAAGATACAAACAATCAAATCACAATATAAGCAAAATAAATAACACAATAAATATAAGAAGTATAAGGGAGAGAAGCTTAACACCGAAGTTCAACATGGTTCGGCCTCCTACCTACGACCACGCCTTGCGACACACTCAAGGATTCCAAAATCCACTAACTAATCTCCTTCAAGGACGGAGAAACCTTTACAATCAGAGAACCAATCCCTTCATGCTCACCAAGAGCCAATCAACAATGTTCACCATAACCCCTTATATTAGGTTCACCAAGAGCCTTTTTACAATCAAACGAAAGAGGAGAAAATGTGGTTGATACAAATGATGCTCCTTCTATGAGCTGATTACAACACAAAGCCTCAAACTAATCTCTATAGTAATGAATCTTACACAAGTAAAAAGAGTCAAAGGTGTTTATTAAATTCTAGTAGCTTGTATCTATAGGCAAATGGACGAACAAGTTGTTATATGACTATTGGGCATTTAAAATAATTAAATACTTTGAAAACTAGTCATTTTATGCCCATTGGGTTCAGAATCCTGATGCAAACCGTCGACAGATTCCCCTAAATCGTCAACGGTTTCCCCCAAACCAAAATACATTTAACCTACTACCTGAAACTATCGAAGCACTTGGCCAAACAGTCGATGATTTGCCCCGTTTCTTTCCTTTGGGTGCTTAATCTTGGTTTAAACTAAACTAGGACCAAGTATATGAAAGATTATGATATTAAGATCATTTAAAAGTTGTCCCTTATGAAAATACATTTGATTATAGGATATTATTTATGAAATGCATTTGAAAACTCATTAAATTTTGTTTTAAGAATTTGGTGATGTCCAATATACTAGCATGCATATGCAATTGCTCAACTCTTACTAAATAAACTTGCTTGAATCAGAACTACAAGAGTTACAAACAATTCCTACCTCAAACACTTCCCATTATACATATGTGACTTTACATTTGCTTTAGTTGGTTGTGCTTGAGTTTTTCCGAGTAAGTGTTTGTTTTGATCTTTCCTTACTTGAATGTTCACTCAATCTTTGCATTTGATCCAGTACCTCCATGTCGTACCTATACTAACTTGATGTGCAAAGATTAGTACAACTTAAAATCACCATTGGGTTGTTATCATCAAAATATGTCAATTCGGATTATGTAACCACTAAGGCTGACAATCTCCCCTTTTTTGATGATGGCAAACCATTGGTGTTCTTACGAGATATTATTGAAAGCTCCCCCTTAATTTATGCATATGGTTGAATAAGATATAATTTTTGCTCCCCCTTACTAAATGCATATACGGCATAAATAATTCATTCAAATCGATATTTCATTGGAGTTACATAATTTATTCAAACTAGAAAGTTCATGTTATGTTAAGATAAAAAAAAAAGAAAAAAAAAAGAAACAAATGAACTAACTTTTATCAAAATAGATTAGTAACAAATTTGAGCATTTCATTAAGAACATGTTTGAGCAATCATTACATATTTGTACGCAATATACTAGAAAGGCAAATACATTAAACAAAAACTAACAAATCACCACACCTAACTCATCAAGGTGCTGTCTAATGGAGTAATTTAGTGGTCCACTACCCTTAGGTTTGTCCATATATTCATAAGGGATTTCAGATGGTCTTGATCTGAAGTCCTCCTCTTCCAGTGCTTCTTCTACCTCGTCAATTGGAGCTCTTATTGGTTGATCTTGCTTTAGCAAGATTAAGGATTGCTCATCCCGGACAAAGTGCATTCGGCGCAGGGTGAACTCAGAATATTCATCATCCAATCTTGGACTTACCTCCTCAGTACCTACTAAATGTACATCATGGTGGGAGAGTATGGATGTAAAGAGTCATCCAAATGGTAGGCATCCATTCTTCTTTCTCAGATTGTCTTGCATAATTTGCACAATAATGGAGGGCAGATCAATCCCGTGATTGTGCCATACGCAATACATGGTGAAGATATCTCCGTGTGTTTAATGTCACGTCCACTGTGTATTGGCAAGATGTTATAATTGATCATATAGTACATGAAATTCAATAGTTAAATCCTTGGCCTTTGTTTTAGCTATTTTTGGAATCTATGGATTTCCAGTTACCATTTTGAGCACCTCATGAGGATTTAACCATTCTTTGTACATAGGCCAACCCTTGCTAGGGAGACTTGTGATGTTATATCTGCCACACATCATAATTTCACTCAAACTGTCGGCATCCAAATATATAATCTCACCTCGAACCTTGGAGTGTGCAAGTTCCCTAGGAGTAGTAGATATGAAGTTGGCATAGAACTCTATTGTGTATGGTGACTCATTTTTTGGAATGACTAAGTTACACAAGGAAGAAGAACATACTACAGGTTTTTGGGAGAAAATCGTCGATGGTTTTCTAGAGCCTTGCTGAAATCGTCGACGGTTTCACTGAAAATCTTAGACATCTCAAAAATTGCTCTCGGTATCTTAAATTATTGACGATTTTAGGCTATCTCAGAAAACCATCGACGATTTCATTCCTGCATTGCGAAACAGAAATTAAAAATTTGAATTTAAACGTTAAGTTAGTTGTTTTTGGGGGGTAGGGGGGAACCCCCCCCCCCCCAAGGAGAGTCTATATATGTCTTGTCTGAGTGTATTGTGAGATAAGAGATATCATTTTGAGAAGTGTATTATGTACTCTATAATTTCTTAGTGAAATTGTTGTGCCGATTGCTTCAGTGGAAATAGGCATTGCCGAACCATGTAAATTCTCGTGTTGTTGCAGTTCTTGTTATTTCTCATACACAGGTTATGTCACTTGTTGCATTTTAATTATTCCGTTGTGCTTGTGCTTCTTATATCCGATATCCGATCATTATTTTACAACAAATTGGTATCAAATCGATTGTTGTCATGACATCGGGATCGTCATATGCAAGAATTGACATCGTCAAATTTGAAGGAATCAGGAATTTTGGTTTGTGTTAGAGAAGAGTTAAGGATATACTTGTACAACAAGGGATGGCTAAGGCTCTATGTGGTGTTCAATTGGTTAGAATGGATGAGACAACATGGAGAGAATTGGAAGCAAAGGCCGTTTCTACAATACGCTTGAGTTTGGCCAATGAAGTTCTCTATTATGTTATGGAGAAGGATTCTCCAGTGGTTGTGTGGCGAAAGCTAGTATATGTCTAATTCCTTGTCGAACAAAATTTTTCTTAAGAAAAGGTTATATTGGCTTAAAATGGTTGAGGGTTTGGATTTGAACCAGCATATCAACACTTTTAATCAAATTGTGAGTGATTTGGCACGTGTTGATGTAAAGTTCGAAGAGGAAAATAAAGCTTTGATGCTATTAAATTCCTTACCTATGTATCAAACTTATGAGAATTTGGTTACAACTTGTTGACCCTATGGGTCATACCCTGTTTGATTATAACAAATACTCTAGTATTTAATGGCTTGATGAGTTTGTGTGCAGAACCGATCGAACGTATCCTATGGTGCACGCACACGACAAATGAAGTGAAGACTTGAAGACCCTATTTATGTTGTATTGTAATTTAATCATTTATTTGGGTATGTAATAGTAATTAGGAGAACATGGTCTATAATAATTAATGCTTTACCTGTATGGTAGGATCGATAAGCTCAAGACCATAGATAGACCTTAGGGAAGGTCGACCGACACCGGACTTTTTCGGTGTCTTCAAATTGGACTTCAAGTGCCCCT
Organism: Malania oleifera; assembly: GCF_029873635.1. Lineage (NCBI taxonomy): Eukaryota > Viridiplantae > Streptophyta > Magnoliopsida > Santalales > Ximeniaceae > Malania > Malania oleifera. Next base: position 85,740,477 of record NC_080429.1, on the reverse strand, counting down.
AGGACACACACACTTTTACATATATTTGTTAGACACTTCAATAGGGCTTATATGTTTCGAAAAGGGATCGAAATGCACACACGATGCACTTTCGGTTGACCAGCCAAGCCAATTCATTTTGGCTTGGTCGACCGAGACACCCTGGGTCAAAGTTTGACCACCTGGTCGACCAGCAAAGGTAGTTCAAAAGGCCCTGGTCGACCGAAACTCCCTTGAGTCAAAGTTTGACTACCCGATCGACCAGCAAAGGTAGTTCAAAAGGTCTTGGTCGACCGAAACTCCTTGGGGTAGTTCAAAAGGCCCTGGTCAACCAAAACCCTCCTGGGTCAACAATTGACCATCTGGTCGACCGAGAACATTTGTTCTCCAACTACCTGGTCGACCGAAGGGTCCTCGAAAAAATTCCCAGCGGTCTGGTCGACCAAACCAGGCAGTTCAAAATGCCCTGGTCGATCGAAACTCAAAAAATTGGGAAATCACCCTCTACTGGTCGACCAAGACCTCAGTTCAAAAGTCCCCTGGTCTACCGAACCACATGTGACTTGGTCAACCGAAACATTTTTGGTCGACCGGACCTCTCGGGTTGCCCTGATTTTTTACCGCAGTTAATATTTTTTAAATAGGGTTAAAATGCTCTAAACATCATTAAACTTTTCTAATAATACCCAATAGGTCCCCAACGGTCATATTTTCTCCCATGCCTATATATAAGTTCATTTGAGAAAATGAGCAAGAGATTAGCAAATATAATTAGCCAAAATCCTCTCAATCTCAAAAAGCCCATATTTCATATTCAAGCTTTAAACTCCTACTCTTACTCATTTATATTGCAAATATCTTCTTGTAAGAGTATTCTTGTGCTTATCTCACCTAGCTTAAACTCTCTTTTGGTTGTTTTATTTGTGATCTATATTTCATAGAGAGTAAGCTACAAGTTTTCCTAGGGGGCTTAATAAATAAGCCTTCCATAGGAAAACTTCCTTGGGCTTCTAAGTTTTGCATTTTCATTGCGATACTCAAGAATTCATATTGAGTTTTGGTTACAAAAAAAATTTTACAAATCGTTTTTCAAATATCTCTTGTGATTTATCTTGAGAAAAATATTTTGAGATATTTGCTTGTGTGCTGAAGATCTTTGTTACTATACTTTTTGATTGAGAATATCTTCTTAATACAAAGATCAAATAAATATTTTTGCAAACCATCTTTGAATATTTCTTGTGGTTTATATTGAGAAATATTATTTGTTGAGATATTTGAAGTGTGCTTGTGATCTTTGTTTGTGCATTGTGACTGAAATATTATTTTGACACAAAGATCATACCATTTACACTCTCACGCACTGATTGTTATATTTGCATAAATATTTGAGAGTAAACACTTAGACTACATCGAGCTTATCAAATCCTATCTTTTGGTAGTTTATTGATTATACTGTGCGTAACTAGGTACATATCTGCTTTGCACGAAAGCACAATCACTGTACCATTTGATTGTATTTCAAATATATTGTATTTCCAGGCACGGGCCTGAAGAGGGAGATTAGCCCTGGAATAGTCTCGGATTGACTTAGACCCGGTTAGGAAAGCTAGGTGCGTCGTCTTGTTAAGGCATGTAGGTTGAGGTTAGCCCCGCTAATTGACCTGGTTAAGGTTGAGGTCAGCCCTGTGCTAATTGACCTGGTTGTTTAGGTGCCGCTCCACCCGTTAAGTGAGCCTATAGTGGTAATCCTTGTGCTTGTTGGCCAAGGCGGGGACGTAGGCAATTTGGCCGAACCTCAATAACATTTCTGGGTGTCGTCTCTTTTATTACTTTATTGTGCATGTCTGGTTAAATGTTTATTGCAGTTTAAATTCCATTGTATATTTACATTGATTTATTTTACATGCACTAGATTGACCTTAAGCTTGTGTAATACTGTTGTTAGTAGTTTGACTTACGGCAATAAACTTTAAAATACCAATTCATCCCCCCTCTTGGGACTCTTACATGGGGCAAGGATAGCCTGAATTTGGAAGAGGTGACAAGTGCATTGCTTGGTTTTCATCAAAGAAAAATGATTAGCAATGAAGCTTCACATGGTGAAAGACTTGTTGTGAAAGGTAATCCAGAACATGGGAGACGTAAGTCCCAAAGCAAGTCTCGGTTGCAGTCTGGGAGGAAAAAGAAGGATGTGAAATGCTTTAAGTGCGGTAAAATTGGGCACATAAGACCGGAATGTCCAGAGCGGAAGAAAGGGAATTCCGAAAATCAGCAAGGTCCGTCAAAATCTGCAAATGTAGTGGAAGAAGATTCAAAGTGCAGTGATGGGGATATACTATGTGTTTCATCGAGTTCGGAGTGCCTTACAGATGACTCTTAAATCCTAGATACCAGATGTTCTTATCACATGACAACAAATAGAAAATAGTTTGACACCTACAGGTTAGTTAATACTGGTTGTGCTTTGATGGGAAATAATATTTCATGCAAAATACTTGATATTGGAAATGTCAAAATTAAAATGTATGATGGTGTTGTAAGAACCATATATGATGTAACGACCTGAAGAATAATGATATTTAAATAATAAAAAGAAAGGGAAATGGAAGCCGGAAACAGAAGGAGGCAGTTAACTTCGTCAACGACATTACATTTTGGAAATGATAATCCCGAGAAATTTTTTAGCTCCTCATCAACGAATACAGTGGACTCGTCGATGAGGGTATATCAGGAGCTCGTTGACGAGGATAGGATTCATCGATGAACTTTCTATAGGACTCGTCAATGAGGCGACGTGTCTCGTCGACGAGGAAATGCCGAGAGGGGTTCTGGGCAGTCTAAATTTTGTCGACAAGGAGTGGGTTTTTTCGATGAAATTATTAAAGGAGTACTCGTCGAAGAGATGACGTGGCTCGTCGACGAATCCAGCCCTATAAATAGTGAAAAACTCAAATTTTTGATGGAAATTCAGCACAGAACCCTCTTTTTCTCTCCCATTCGGTTCCCTCTCTTTCTCTCTTCGATTTCAGGCCAAATTTCTACCGATTCGAGGATCTGAAGCCACCACGACGCTTCTGAGAAAGTTCTTTGCAAGTATGCTGAAGCGGATCGTCGGTGGGGCTGAGTTGGAAACCATCCCAAATCCAGGGTAAGGATTTCAACTTAGTATTTGGTTATTTGACAGTTGTAGGAAGTGATATACGCGTAGAAATACTAAACTTTAGTTCTGGGGAATGCTGTTTCGAGGGTATTGAGTTAGGAACCCTGCGGGTGCGGGACATATTTTCGTAGGGGCTTTTCAAGAATCAGGTAAGGGGATAAACTAAACTAGTATTTTATGAAAAATATGTATATTGTTATAACATTTGGTTTTAGGAAAATAAATATATTTATATATGATTTATATTTGAAAAAGTACTGTTAAAAATGGTGGTATGTTGAATATGGAAAAAACCTGTTAGTGTGGCATGAGTAAAAATTATTATGAAATACTATTTTCTGGGAATATGTTAACGATACGGATTTTTATAATGGAAAATCGACGTACAGGCCGAGACTTTTATATGTTTTGCCGGTATACGGGCCGTGTTATGTGTATGATTTGCCAGCGTACGGGCTGTGCTATGATATGATTTGCCGGCGTACGGGCGAAGCTATGGATGTGATTTGCCAGTGTACGAGTTGTGCTATGATTTGTCAACGTATGGGCCGAGCTATGGTAAAATGTGTAATACCGGCGTACGGGCTGATGATTTTCATGATATACGTATATATGCAAAATAACATGATTGATTTGATAATTAATGATATGAAATATCCATGTATCACAGTTTCAGTATATGTTAAATGATATCAGAACCTGATTGACTTGGTCTAGGCTAGCACTTGCACGGTATTGTTGCTATGTGTCCATGATCTACATGATCATGATATTTGTGTTAACGCCGCTGTACGGAGTGGTGTGAGATTGGATGGTCGATATGGTTTTAAGAAGTGTGTGAGCACCCCTGGTGTATGGACCAGGTCTGGCAGACCCATTAGACTTACATATTGTACTTTTGACTTGGCAGTGGTCGGCCAACCATTGTCAGGTCCCGCCTTCGGGCCACAAAACCCAGTCATGTGGGGGTAATACATGACAACAGCCAGCTAACCTACCAGGAATGTTTTTGTATTATTATTATAAGAGATAAAATATGTTTATGAAAATGCAGTATGTTCTGCCATGTTTTGATGATATATATGTTTTCCTAGATTTGACAAAATAGTTACTGAATATGTTCTGTATGGTATATGTATAACACGGAATACTCATGTTGCCACACACTGGTATTAGTTTATTTCCCTTACTCACCTCAAAATTTTATAAACTTTTTAGGAGCCCCAGATAGGAGAGCGGGAAAAGGCTCGCTGATCTAGTGCTGTTTGTCTGCCCTCTTTAAAGGGTAAGTTTTAGTAGGTACAGTTGGATTTTGTAGAAAATGTCCCTAAATTTTGTTTTTGGGATGTATATATTGAAATACAGTGGATATAGTGACTCTAGTATTTAGGATAATGAAATGGATGTTTTCGTATTTATAATATTGTGATTATATGTTTCCTGCTGCTTAGACTTCCATTATGTGTTCTGATGTATCCCTTGTACCCATGGGTCCAGGTGGATTATGATCTGCTGAGCTAAGGATTATAATTTGTAAAAAAAAAAAAAAAAATATGAAAATTAAGCAGGTCGTCACATGTGATGTAAGGAATCTTGAGGGTATAAGAACGAATGTTATTTCATTGGGTACTTTAGACTGTAACGAGTATAGTTACAAGTCTGAAAGTGGAGAAATGAAAGTGTGTGAAGGTGACTCGATTGTGATGAAAGGAGAAAATATAGCGGGAAATATCTATGTATTGTAGGGTGTTACGATTATAGGTGGAGCTGCAGCTGTTGAATCTGAATCAGATACCTTATGGCATATGCGGTTAGAGTATATGGATGACTACATGTATTCAGATGTTTGGGGATCGATGATGATAGCATCAAACGATAGACATATGTTTTTCGTGGGTGTATCATGGAAGGTCTTGGTTTATCTCATGTGGCACAAACCTAATGTTGATGTGTTTACTAGGTTAAACTTGTGCTTGAGGTGGAGTACCAGACCATGAGAGAAATCCTCAAGTCAGCCATTGGGACTGAGTACGCTGGTTTTGTTCAAGAAGTTTTGTGAGCAGGGCAGATCATATGCAAGTCTTGTAGGGTACTTCTTGGTGAAGTTAGTGAGTACGATGCCTTTCTTATTTAACCGATCGCCAATGGTATCGCTAGATGGAAAAGTTTCAAGTGAATCGTGGGCAGGTTTTGTGGTAGACTACTCGATTGTGAGTGGATATCCACTAGTGCACTATTCTAGTGATAGAGGATCTAGGCTGGGTGTTATGTTCATACAGTACATCTTTTTGGGTTATAAGAAAGGTGGGTACAAGATGGGTGATCCTATGGTAAACAAAGGGGTGATCAAGGAAATGACTTTTGTTGTTAAAGTCATAGGGCAGTGTACTCAGGTAAAGAAAGAGAAACAAATGCTAGAAAACTACGATAGCAGCAATCATATTATTCGAGTGGAGTTAAGAACTCAGGGCAAAAATACGAGAAGTTCTATCTCAAGTCAACAGTATCACGATATGAATGGACATGTGATGCAGGTGGAGCAACAGACTCAGGGAAAAAATGACATTGGTCATATTGTAGGGAGTTTCATCTCGGGAAATTAGTAGGATCATAGTGGGCCTATGTGCACTATCAGACCACCACTCAAGTATAAATTGGTGAGGCTTCTAGTTGGGAAGAGGGTGATAGTAATGTATGAAGTGATGTATCTGTTGTATGTGAAGGACATGTTATTGGATGGAAATAATTTAACTAAGGATAATCAGTTGAGAACTCTATTGAAAGGTTTTGACATGAATGTGTTGGGTATGACTAAGATGGGTCTTGTTTTTCTGATTTGAATAGACAGAGCTACAGGGAGATTGGTGTTATCTCAGGGTAGCTTTGTGGATGGAACCGAAGGGAGACTTTGTAACGACCTGCTATTTAAATGGTTTTTTTTTATTATATACTATGACATTTAACATACGCTGATACCATACTGGTTAAACCCAATCATCAACCTAAGCAGGGAGAAGTAGAAATCAAATAAACATAACTATAGGTAATTATATACAATACCAGAGTGCTAACAGGTTTCCTAAAATATACATGTACAATTGTTCCCCAAGATACCCTCAACTGGGTTGGGGATATACAAAATACTCCCAAAAATATACTCACTCTCTACTGATAGGGCAAAACTGTGGCCCCTCTATCTGCAAGCCTGGTCTGCTTGCCTACCTAGATTACTTGAAAAATGGTTCAACACTGGGATGAGCCAACGCTCAATAAGACGAAATATGCTATTACTAGTGTGTGGTATATGAGCTACAATATTATGAAAATCTATTTTCATATAATCATGTATAACTGAATATGTAAATACAGTACAAGTGATAAAATCCACCACCCTTTCCATGTTGCTTAACATAATAGTATTGTAGGTTACTATTCGATATACTTCTAGTGTACATAAGTATGTTCCCTGTTACTGTAAATCTGTATATACGTAATAGTAACTGAAAACTTTCCTTGTGGATAACTGTGTGTCATGATTTAACCCCTCATGACAGGGTTGTGCGGCCCGTAGGTAGGATCTACACTGGTTGGCCGACTAGGGTAAATCACTATACTCTCTTGGTCTGATCTGCCCAACTCAACCCGTATCTAATGGGGAGCCTATCCACGTCAAGGGCACTATATGATCGACCTACTACCACGTATTATCTAAATAGGTGGTTGCACTCATAACTGAAATATTTGTAGCAACGGTACTGTGCTCTGTAACTGTATGGTCCAACAGGGTCTGATACTATATAATACGTTTCTATATACAACTATCTGATTTACCATGATTATGAAATAACCGTAATAACCATGATACTGAAATAAACTGTAACTGTGTTAACTGTATCTCTAAACTAAATTGTATAATCATGGTACTGTAAAGTGTATAATCATAGTATCGAATACTATATAATCATGGTATTGAATACTGTATAATCATGGTAATGAATACTGTATAATCATGGTATTCTGTAATTATTATAAAACATACCCACTAACTGTATATTCTGCAAATCATATCCTACAAATATTGTATAACATGTTTCTTTATTATACTCATATTCTTAAAACACAGAGAAGTTTTAAACATATTATACATAAATAAAAAACTGTATAAATTTCTATCATGAATAATCATCTTATCAAAACATATAGTTCATACTGAAACATAGTGAAATTGCCTAGCATAGCATATTTCCCTTACCTGACTACTGGAAAGCCCCTATGGTTTACTGGCCTAACACCCGTAGGGCCTCCTACACAACATCCTGAAAATAACATTTGTCAGAACAGAATATCAATATTTCTTTGCCTATATCATTTCCTATAACTGTCAGAAGGCCAAAAATGGACTAAAATGCCTTACACTGAATTTAGGATAAAATCCAACTTCGTTTCACCAACGATCCGCTCTGGCAGACTTGTAGAGAACTTCACCAGGAGTGTCGTGGTGGCTTCGAATCGTCAATCCGGTGGTTGGCGGGGTCGAAATCGAAGAGAGAAGTAAGAGGGGCCGTAGGAGAGAGAAAAGGGGAAGTATTTGCACTAAAATGTGATAAAAATCCGAGTTTGCACTATTTATAGGGCCAGATTCGTTGACACGTCATCTCGTCGATGAGTCCTTTAGTATTGGCTTTAAGAGATATGGGCTCCAGGGGGGGTCAATATTGGCTTCATTCATAAATGAATAAAAAGAAAAAAGAAGAAAGAAAAAGAAAAAAAAAATACAATACCTTTGATGTGACCTGATTATGCAGCTAGGTCGGGTAATCTGTGCACTAGGTCATAGGGCAGCCACTCCCCTCCTTATTTAACTCCTTCTTTTCCTCTTGTTTTGAAAAAAGCCCTTAGGGCTCTCCTCCCTTTCCTCCCTCTTCCTGACTTTATTTTCTTCTTTTGTCTGCCATAGCAACCCGAGCCAGCTTCCTTTCTCTCCCTCTCTCTTCTTCAACTCTTATAGCATCTCTTACTAACTCTCCTTCTCTCCCTATCTCTTGACCCTCTCTCTTTCTCAGTACCTTCTATCCAGATCTCTCTCTTTCCTCTGCTTCGGCCGCCTGCCAATAGCACACTCGAAGCCACCATTCAGCAATAGCCACTAGCCACCTCAGTCCGACCACACCTTGCTGCGGCCAGCCGAGAGCCCCCTCCTGTAACCACTTAAGCCACCAAAAGCTCCAACACCAGGCCACCGCATCTGCTGCTGCTGAAGAAAGCTTATCCCATGTTGCTCTCCCTTCTGCACACACAAGCCTCCCATGCTGTCAAGGTTCTTGAGAAGCTCCTCTCGGCTGCAACCCACGTACACAACCATCCATAGCCAGCAACAAGCATCCCCATGACTCTCTCTTTCTCTCCTTTTTTTTTTATTTATTTATTTTTAGTTAACTATTGTTATTTTTTATTATTGAGATTTATTGAAAGATTTAAATTTTGAGTATTACTTAAAGTATTTTATTATTGTTGCAGTTTATTTATTTATTTATTTTCTCAATTAATTTTGTGATAAATTTAATTAATGCTTCGATTTATTTAATTCGTCTAGTAAGGTCTGGTTTGGTTCTAAAAAAAAAGAAGAATAAAAGAATAAAATCCAAAAAGAAAAAGATTTTCTTTTTTTTTTTTAGAAAATTAAATTAGTTGTTCTTTTTAAAATTTAATCTTTGTTGAAGCTCGGTTTAGTTTAGGGTTAGCCGTATTAAATTTTTCATTTTTATCGTGTTCAGTTATTGTAACGACTCCGACCCGCCATGTGGGCCCGAAGAGCTACTTTAGTGACGTCAGTGTACCTGATACCTTATTCATCAAATATAAAACACACATACGCAGCGAAAATAAAATATAAAATCCTCAAATTACATTACCAGAGTTCTAACTATCTTTATATACAAATATATTCATTTTCACATAATTATATCCCATAAAACTAAACAAAAAGTAAAATCTCTATCTACACACTACCTACATAAATTTACACCTCTAGCCCGCTAGACTCGATCTCTAGGATTCCCTAAAATGATAGTTTGTAAAGTAGAGGTGAGGCACAACTCAGTAAGGGAAAGACTAAGTTAATGTCAGTATGTGGTCAACATGCATTTAGTGTATAGAAAATAACCAGTTCACTAAGCAGATAAACACATTTATGAAAACATTCTTATTTTACACTCACGCACATAATTAGCTGAGGATAGGGAAGATTACCCGCGCATACAAGTAGCTTCCCTCTGCTCTATTATCATTACCGCTACCAGGGCACTCACCTTTCTTAGTAAGCCCTCGAAGTTATCTTATTAATTAACCATATTCACATAAATTAACAGATATGCATATAAGACACTCCTTGTGACAAACACGCCATTTACATCCCCATGGCACGGGTTGTATGGCCCCATGGCACGGGTTGTCACGATTTTGGAGGAGCTTGAAGGAGGCTCTAGGGTCTCAACTATCTTTTAGCACGACGTTCCATCCTCAGTCAGACGGGCATACTGAAAGGATTATTAAGATATTAAAAGATATGCTTCGAGCGTGCATGCTGGATTTTGGGGGTAGTTGGACTCAATTTATGCCGCTGGTGGAATTTGCATATAATAACAGTTATCAGGCTAGCATTGACATGACTCCATTTGAAACGCTTTACGGTAGAAGGTGTCATTTTCCTTTATATTGGGACGAGATGGGTGAACGGCGAGTTGTGGGGCCAGAGTTAGTATAGCAAGCGTATGATAAGGTTCGGCTCATCAAAGGTAGAATCAACGCAGCTTAGAGCCAACAGAAGAGTTACGCCGATACCCATCGTAGGAAATTGGAGTTTGATATCGGTGATCATGTGTTCTTGAAAATAGCTCCGTTAAAAAGTGTCATGAGATTTGGAAGGAAAGGTAAACTCAGCCCTAGGTTCATTGGCTCGTTTGAGATTCTAGAGAAAGTGAGGTTGGTTGCTTACATACTAGATTTACCACTAGTGCTATCCAGGATACACGAAATATTCCATGTTTCCATGTTAAGAAAATATGTCCCAGACCCTTTTCACGTAATCAATTATGGTGAATTAGAGGTCAATGATTCACTAGTTTATGAGGAGGTATCGGTACAGATTCTGGACAGATACAGATTCTGGACAGAAAAGAACAGGAATTACGTAATAAGAAGATTTCTTTAGTAAAAGTTCTGTAGAGAAATAACGCAGTAGAAGAAGCTTCTTGGGAGCCCGAGGAATAGATAAGACAAAAATATCCGCATTTATTCAGTAAAGTTTAGTTGTAATCAGAAAGGTGTAAGTGGTTATGAAATGTTTATCTTGTAGGTTAGTCAATGTATGTAATAGTTTAGTTAGTAAGTAGTATTTTAGTTTTGGGAGAATTTTATTTAATATATGTAATCTCTCAAAACTCGAAATGTAACCACTGTATTTCTCCGCCACAAGTGAGGGTAAGTAATAAAATAAGTAGACTGTTTGTCTTTAGAGGATGGTGAATCATATGGATAGTAAATTTTGAGAACGAAATTTTTATAAGGATGGGAGAATGTAGAGACCCAGTGAATTATACTAATTAAATAATAGGAGGAGGAGAGAAAAGGAAATTTAATTTGGGAATTCAACAGGGGTCTCGTCGATGAATGCAACATGTTTGTCGATTAACACGCTTGATGGGATCGTTGATGGGGACACGTGTCTTGCCAATAAGAAGTTACCAAGACGCTATTTTATGTTCTAAATTTCGTTAACGAGGAATAAGCGTTCGTCGGCGAACTCCCTTCATGACCTCGTCGACGAGCGCAGGTGTATAAATAGCCCAAACTCGGTTTTTGTAGTAGAAATCACGCGAATAACTTCTCTCTCTCACTCCTCTTCGGTTTTCCTCCCTTCTCTCTAAGATTTTGGGTCCATTCTTTGCCGAATTGACGATCCGAAGCCGCCACGCTACTCCTGGAAAAGTTCTCTTCAAGTCTACTAGAGTAGATCATTGGTGGGGCTAACTTGAACTCCATCCCAAGTTTAGGGTAAGACTTTTTATTTAGTATTTGACTTTCCTATAGTTGTAGAAATGGTAGTATTTGAGGAAATACTGAAGTTTTGTTCGGGGCAATGTTGTTTTTAGGGTGTTAAATGAGGAAACCTACTAGTGCAGGATTAGTCATTTTAGGTGCTTTCCAGTAGTCAGGTAAGGGAGTAAACTAAAACAGTAATTTTTCATGAAAATTATTATTATTATTATTTGATAGCAGATTAGTTTTCAGAAAGCATGTATTACGTATAAGTATATTTGGGAAAATACTGCTATTACACAGGAATGTATATTTTTAGTATAAATAGTCAGAAAATGTGATTTCAAAACAAAATTCATGTTTTTATTCAGTTGTGTGGCATGAATATTATTTCACGTATATTATATTATGTTAAGTCAGTTTTACAGAAAAAACATGTTTACTGTTATTTTCAGGAATAACATAATAAAACAGGAAATTATGATTTCAGAATATATAATAAACAGTAGATATGCTCAGTTCAGTATTTATGAAATGTTCGACGTAAGGCCGTGATTAATAGTCGGCGCAAGGCCGTAGTTATGTATGTTATTCGGTGTGGTGCAAGGCCTTGATTATTTATGTTATTATAGAATTCAGAAAATGCTATCAATCTATTTATATTAAAATAGTATATTATCATGTCCTATGTGTTATCAGAACTCGGATGATAGTTCAGATCAGTTATCAGAAGCATAGTACCGTAGCTATACAGTTCAGTTCAGTTCATACTTGTGCTAACTGCCCTTACCAGTAGAGGGGGTGGGAGATGGATAGTCAATGTGGCTTTCAGTGCAGGGTTGTAGACGTCCACCTCACAATCCGAACCAGGGTGTGGCTGGCCCATCGTACTTACAAACATTTTTGACTCTGCAGTGGTCAGTCAGCCATTGTCGGGTCCTACCTTCGGGCTGCACAACTCGTCATAAGGGGTATTACATGAGATCAACTAGCTATTCATCCTGGATAAATTTCATAATTACGAGTTATATCAGATGATTTTATGAACAGAGAGATACAGTATGATTCAGTATAATTATGAAATGGTATATTTATTCAGTTATGATTTTATCAGTGTTTTCAAGCATGTACATGTACTGTATATTTATTATAGCATGCAAATATTCATGTTGCCACACAACTGTATTTAGTTTATTTCCCTTACTAAAAGGTGTCTCACTCCAACTTAAACCATTTCAGGGAACCCAGAAAGACAGGTGGATCGAGCCCCGCACCGTTGGGGCAGTTGTACTACCCTGTTAGGAGGATGAGTCTTTTGAATTAGGGTTAGTAGGTTCTGATGTATGATCCCAGCTATACTTGTAGGGATTTTTGAGGATTGTATTTATATACAGTAGTATGGTGGAATGTAAGTAACTCTAGTATATTGTATTCTATGGTTGGATAAATGAAATTTATATCTGCTGCTGCTTAGGTTTCCGCTGTGTAAGACAGGTGTGTCCCCGTTACCCACGAGTTGGGGTTGACTTTGTTATGTTTTAAGTTAATGATATTTAGTATGGTTACTAATGTAGTAGATTAAATGGGTCATTACAATTACTACATTATCAACATTGAATTATTAGTTGCCTATTTTTTCTTTGCCAATGATTCTACCTTTGGCATTGTCCTGAAATGTCATGAATCCTTCCCATTTGTATGTGAGAGAGACAATTTTTTCAACATCAGCTGTCATGTGTCTTGAATAACCACTATCAAGAAAACACTTATTCCTTTGGGATATGGTCTTCAAGCATACCTACAAAACAGAATTAAGTAACTTGTTTTGGTACCCATTCTCTCTTGAGTACTAAGGGGTTAGTTTTCTTAATAACCCATTTATACTCACTTTCTTTTCCTCTATCACCTCTAAAAGGACAAAAGTAACGAATATGTCATTTTCTTTCTCAATATAAATAGGTTCCATTTACATGTAAAGGGTTTAGTTTGGGTGCCTTATTTTTATTTGGTAAGGAACTTCTTTTGACACAAAGGTTAGCAAAACCAATCGATTTATATGAGGATAACCCATAACCTAAACCTTCTTTGTAGATTCCAATTCTTTGAGCTCCTAATAATTTGTCAAAATTTTCTTTCCCATTAGTGAATTTATAAATGATTTTACAGTAATCTTCAATTTTCTTTTTCAAGATCATGCTCAATTTGAATTTTCATATTTTTAACTTTCTTTTGAAAAAGTTCATGATCTTCTTGAACACATTTAATAAGCTCCTCATTTTTTTATTTTGAAAGAGGCATTTTCTTCTTTTAAAATTGAACAAAGACATTTCTTTTTGTTTACATTTTGAGTGTTTTTTTTCAAGATGTTTATTTTTTTCTTTTGATCACTACTAATTCATCGTATAATTTTCTACAAGTACTTCTTAATTCATCATATGAAGGAGCATATTCATCATCACAACTTACCTCTTCTTGATCCTCCACCATGAGACAAAAATGAGTTGCTTCTTCTTCAATTTCTTCATCGGTTGAAAGTCCGTCTAGTATAGCATTCATGGCTTTGTATTTCTTGTTGTCTCCCTATTGATAGTTACCTTTGTTTTTGAATAGAGGACAATCAACCATCTTATGTCTAGCTTGCAATTATAGCATCTCATGCTATCATTTCTACTTGCTTCCCCTTTTTCATTTTGCTTTCCTGACTTCTTTTTCATCAAGAATCTTTTGAATCTTCTTGTGAGTAGAGCAACGTCTTCTTCACTATCACTCTCGTCCTCCTCAACTATTTCTTTTTGAATTGATGACTTCAAGGCAATACACATTGCCTTCTTAGGTTTTTCTAGCTCAAGTGCTATATTTTTCTTTTTAATCTCATAGGTCATGAGAGACCCGATCAGCTTATCAAGGGATACCTTGGATATATCCTTTGCTTCTTCAATGGCCATTGATTTGGCATGTCATGACTCAGGCAATGATCGAAGAACTTTCTGCACATTATCCTCCATAGAATAATCCCTACCAAGTGCTTTCAATCCAATTGTAATGTGAGTAAAGCAAGTAAACATGGATGTGATTGTTTCACCTTCATCCATTTTAAACAATTCATTTTCTTTTACTAACATATAAATTTTAGACATTTTGACTTGATACGTAACTTCATATGTGACCTTGAACTTGTCCTAGATTTCTTTTTTGGTTTTGCATTCGCAAATATGATTGTACTCTTCATCGGTTAGTGCACAATAAAGAAAGTTTTTTGTCTTAAAATTAAGTTTTACTAACCTTTTTTCCGTGGTTGATATCTCTTCTATTGATTTCGGTTCTTCTTTGTCTTTATCATCTTTCTTGGTGAAGATGAAGTCTCCTTTTGTAATGACCTGCCACATCTCATGATCATATGACTGAATAAAAATTGTCATCCTATTCTTCCATGTTGGGTAGTTGTTTCCATTGAACCTTGGTGGACGATCGACAGATTGTCCCTAGGAGAGTGGTGCATCTATCATATCCGCCATTTGATCTTTACGCTTTAGAATTTACTCCAATAAATCAAGCACCTTGCTCTAATTTCACTTGTTCGCACTAGAGTCGTGTCTAGAGGGGGGGGGTGAATAGACTCTTTTGCAGATTATTATTATTTTTTACAAAATAATAAGACTTGGCAAGATACAAACAATCAAATCACAATATAATAAAAATGAATAACACAATAAATATAAGAAGTATAGGGGAGAGAATCTTAACACACAAATTTTAACGTGGTTCGGCCTCTTGCTTACGTCCACAACTTGAGACATACTCAAGGATTCCAAAATCCATTAACCAATCTCCTTTAAGGACAGAGAAGCCTTTATAATCAGGGAACCAATCCCCTCACACTCACCAAGAGCCAATCGGCAAGGTTCACCAAGAACTCCTCATATTAGGTTCACCAAGAATCCTTTTACAATCAAACGAAAGAGGAGAAAATGTGATTGATACAAATGATGCTCCTTCTATGAGTTGATTACGGCACAAAGCCTCACACTAATCTCTCTAGTAATGAATCTTACACAAGTATAAAGAGCAAGAAAAATTTGAGCAATGAATGATGAACTAAATGGTTGCAATAAATATTTTCTAACTATCAAAGGTGTTTATTAAATGCTAGTAGCTTGTATTTATAGGCAAATGGACGAACTAGCTGTTAGATGACCATTGGGCATTTAAAACAATTAAATACTTTGAAAACTAGCCATTTTATGCCTGTTGGGTTTAGAATCCCGATGCAAACCGTCGACGGATTCCCACAAACTGTTGAAGATTTGCTCAAATCGTGGACGATTTCCTTTAGGTCAAAATCCATTTAACCTATTGCCTGAAACTGTTGAAGCACCTGACCAAACCGTTGATGGTTTGCCCTGTTTCTTTCTTTTGTGTGTTTAATCTTGGTTTACACTAAAACGGGACCAAGTATATGAAAGATTATGATATTAAAATCATTTAAAACTTGTCCCTTATGAAAATACATTTGATTATAGGATATTCTTTATGAAATGCATTTGAAAACTCATCAATTTTTGTTTTAAGAATTTGATGATATCCTATATACTAACATGCATATGCAATTGCTCAACTCTTGCTAAATAAACTTGCTTGAATTAGAATTACAAAAGTTACAAACAATTCCTACCTCAAACACTTCCCATGCATTATACATATGTGACTTTACATTTACTTTAGTTGGTTGTGCTTGTACTCTTTCGAGTGTGTGTTTGCTTTGATCTTTCCTTACTTGAATGTTCATTCTATCTTTGCATTTGATCCCGTACCTCCATGTCATACATGTACTAACTTGATGTGCAAATATTAGTATAACTTAGAATCACTAATGTGTTGTTATCATCAAAATATGTCGATTTGGATTATGTAGCCAATTGTTTGTATTTTATGTGTTTCAACGTAATATTTAGTTCCATGCAAAAATGATATATTATTGTAATTTTTTATTTTCTAAGTTCTCTGCTGATCAAAGAAGTTAGGTTAATATATTTTTGTTGTAATTTAATTAACAATTAATCTCACTAAAAACACACAAAAAACTATACTTAAATATTTTTGTTCTATGTGTTTTAAAGGTACGATTTAATGAAATTGTCTATTTCAAATATATTTTTCCTATATACCTTTACTAATAGTAAGATTGTATTTACATTTAAACTCCATCCTATTATTAGATTTTTTTAACAAATATGTAAAATTATAAATTATTAATTTCAATCCATTTGCATACCAAAAAGATCATTACTTATTTCATATATATATATATATATATATATAAAAATGTATATATTAGTTGAGCAGTTTTACAAGAGAAAAAATAAATTTATTTATATTTTATTTTTAAACTAAATATAATATATATATATATATGAATAAAAAAATTAAAAATTAAAAATTAAAAATATTAATATATATAATATATATATTATTTTTTTTCTTCTATATTATCTCGCTGCAGAGCGAGGGTAGTTTTTCTAGTTAGCCTTCAATTTTTAATATTTTTATTCATATATATATATATATATTATATTTAGTTTAAAAATAAAATATAAATAAATTTATTTTTTCTCTTGTAAAACTGCTCAACTAATATATAGATTTATATATATATATATATATATATATATATATATATATATAATTTTAAAATCCAAAGCAAAAAGAAAAAAATATAACACAAATGCTCCAACGCGCGCACAAATTGTGGGGGCGGCGCGTAAGCCAGGATGGCTCTACCGCTCTAGTAGCTTCCAGAATGTAGAAGATGGTTTGTAGTAGTTTCTAGGCCTTCTCCTGCCCTTTCCTCTCCAGATGTCTCTCTTGGCTTAACAAAAGGACACTCCAGCACTCTCTTTGTACACAACAGAACAACAAAGGCCGAGCGAGAAAGATCAGACTCTGATTAATCAACAACTTGCAGCGATACAGTTCAATCTTCATCAATCACTCTTTCACATCTCCTGCGTATATTGTTCGTGCAAGGTTCGTATAAATGGCTTCTTTTTCCTCTGTTTTTCTTTTTGCTGCAGTTTATCTGTAATATGTATATAGTTCTCTTTGTTAATCAGAATTCGATCTCCTCCTTTGCTTCTTGAAGTCCAAGTTTCCATTTGGTTGTCTAAGTTTTAGTGCCGACTTGTTTGATTGATCTCTGTTAGTCATTTACGTTTGAAATTCGTTGTTATCTACCAAGAACAAATAGGACTCGCTATTACTGGTTCCGTCAATGATTTAGTTAGGCCCTCATAAAACTGTTTTGATGATGATGATGATGATGCTGTTCATTGAAGAAAGAGAAGAACCGTTGTGTTCTTCCCATTTTCGTCTCCAAAATTTTCAATCACATGAAGCATTTTTTGGTTTTGTCTGTGCTTACCCCCTTTATTCTTGTCTACGTTACATTTGGGTATTACTTTAATATTTCTCATTTATTGCTTTTGGAAGCTTAAATTCGTACCGATCTGAGAAGACTACTCTCAAATCTCCTGTTGAAAAAATTAATTAATTCAGAATCCCTGAACCAAGAGATTCAAGATTTTAATTTGCCAATAACACAAACGGCATTTCGAACTTTTGGACAGTGGAACGGCAATAGAAACTGAGGACACCAACACCGTTCTGACAAAGCGATGCGGAACATCGAGTAGCTGTATTTAAATTTAGATATAATATGTTTTTTTATTTTCAATCCCTGAGTTTGGTGTTACGGATTTTAGGTTTTAAATTTAGATATAATATAATACAAAATTATATAAAATTTCTTTTGAATTCACACAGCCGAAATTTATGCTTTCAAATACTATTTAATGTCCATTTGCTTTTGGTTCTGATGTGTGTTTTCTTACTACAGTCTTCATAGTAATACCAAGAAGCAACAATGAATCCCGATAAGTTCACTCACAAAACCAATGAGACTCTTGCGGGGGCTCATGAACTAGCAATCAACTCTGGTCATGTACAATTTACTCCCCTCCATATTGCTGTTGCTTTGATCTCCGACCCCAATGGCATTTTCTGCCAAGCAATTGCAAATTCTGGTCTAGGTGAAGAGTCTGTGAAGGCTGTTGAGAGGGTTTTCAAACAAGCGATTGAGAAAATCCCATCTCAGACCCCTCCCCCTGATGAAATTCCTGCCAGTACCTCTCTTATTAAGTTGATCCGGCGAGCCCAATCCTATCAGAAAACAGTAGGTGACTCTCATCTAGCCATTGATCAGTTGATTCTCAGCCTTATTGAAGACTCACAAATTAGTGACCTCTTTAAAGAAGCTGGGGTGAGTGCTTCAAGAGTGAAATCTGAGGTTGAGAAGCTTCGCGGAAAGGAAGGAAAGAAGGTTCAAAGTGCTTCTGGAGACGCTACTTTCCAGGCTTTGAAGACCTATGGACGCGATCTTGTGGAGCAGGCAGGGAAGCTAGATCCTGTCATTGGCCGGGATGAGGAGATCAGGAGAGTTATTAGGATCCTTTCAAGAAGAACCAAAAACAATCCGGTTCTTATTGGAGAGCCAGGTGTGGGTAAAACAGCCGTGGTGGAAGGCTTAGCTCAGAGGATTGTAAGAGGGGATGTCCCAAGCAATCTTGCTGATGTGAGGCTTGTTGCATTGGATATGGGTGCCTTGGTTGCTGGAGCCAAGTACAGAGGAGAATTTGAGGAGAGATTGAAAGCTGTTTTAAAAGAAGTGGAAGAGGCTGAAGGGAAGGTAATCTTGTTTATTGATGAAATTCACCTTGTTCTTGGGGCTGGTAGAACTGAGGGTTCTATGGATGCTGCCAACCTGTTTAAGCCTATGCTTGCTAGAGGTCAGTTACGGTGCATTGGGGCTACAACCCTTGAGGAATACAGGAAGTATGTGGAGAAAGATGCTGCATTTGAGAGACGTTTCCAGCAAGTTTATGTTGCGGAGCCTAGTGTTCCTGACACAATAAGCATCCTTCGGGGACTAAAGGAGAGGTATGAAGGTCATCATGGTGTTCGAATTCAGGATCGAGCTCTTGTTTTTGCTGCCCAGCTATCCAGTCGATACATTACTGGTATGTGCAGATAATTGGTTTGTTATATTTATCTGTAGCTCGAGCTTCTGCCATTTGATTTTAATTTATGAGGGCAACAACTATCTTTTTTGGTACAATAGTCAATTTTCTTATACGTTAATTGTACTTTGTGGCAATGTGATGTGAAAACAGTCAAAACACTAATTGTTAAGTGCTTTGCCTTGCCTAGGGCGTCATCTTCCAGACAAGGCAATTGACCTAGTTGATGAGGCTTGTGCAAACGTGAGAGTTCAGCTCGATAGCCAGCCTGAAGAGATTGATAACCTTGAAAGGAAGAGGATTCAGTTAGAAGTTGAACTTCATGCTCTTGAAAAGGAGAAGGACAAAGCTAGCAAAGCCCGTTTAGTTGAAGTGAGTATACCAACCTTGACTAATATTGCAGATACGCGGGATCTATTCGCTATTGTTCAATTGCTATATCCCTTTCATTCTAAATTGAATTCAATTGTTATTGTGTCAGGTTCGGAAAGAGCTTGATGATTTGAGAGACAAACTACAGCCTTTGATGATGAAATATAGGAAGGAGAAAGAAAGAATTGACGAGATTCGGCGGCTTAAGCAGAGGCGAGAGGAGCTCATTTTTGCTTTGCAAGAGGCAGAGAGAAGGTACGATTTGGCGAGAGTTGCTGATTTGCGGTATGGAGCAATTCAAGAAGTGGAAGGTGCCATTGCGAAACTTGAAGGAAGCGCTGAAGAAAATTTAATGTTAACGGAGACTGTTGGACCAGAACATATTGCTGAAGTGGTAAGCCGCTGGACTGGCATACCCGTTACAAGGCTTGGCCAGAATGAGAAAGAGAGGTTGATTGGACTTGCAGAGAGGTTGCATACGAGAGTGGTTGGACAAGACCAAGCTGTTGATGCCGTAGCAGAGGCTGTGCTGAGGTCAAGAGCTGGATTGGGAAGGCCACAACAGCCAACTGGTTCATTCCTTTTCTTGGGTCCAACTGGGGTTGGTAAAACTGAGCTTGCCAAGGCTCTTGCTGAGCAACTTTTTGATGATGATAATCTCCTGGTAAGAATGGATATGTCAGAGTACATGGAGCAGCATTCAGTTTCAAGGTTAATTGGTGCTCCCCCTGGGTAAGTAGTTGACTATGTTTTTATTTGATCCTACTTGAGAATGCTCATCCTTAATGAGACACTGATCAAATGTTTGAATAAGCCTTGGATTTGGAGTTATATTGGACTTGGATATGATGTATTATAAAATTATATTAAAATTTATTTAAATTCACTTAAAACTAATTTTAAGATCTGAAATTCATGCCTTCGAATGTAGCATGAGTGTGATTTCTTACTCTTGCTATTATTATCTTTAGATATGTTGGGCATGAAGAAGGTGGACAACTCACAGAGGCAGTGCGGCGGAGACCATATAGTGTTGTGCTATTTGATGAAGTAGAGAAGGCTCACATTTCTGTTTTTAATACCCTTCTTCAAGTTCTGGATGATGGGAGGTTAACAGATGGTCAGGGTCGTACTGTGGACTTCAGCAATACAGTGATCATCATGACTTCGAACCTTGGAGCAGAGCATCTCTTGGCGGGATTAACAGGCAAATATACATTGGAAAAAGCTCGGGAATGGGTCATGCAAGAGGTAAAATGTTGAAGAGGTGTCTCATTACACATTGACAATTTATTCCTCGTCTTGGGCTGCAGTACATAACCATTTTCTCTCTTCTGTTATTTAACAGGTTAGGAAGCACTTCAGGCCTGAACTGCTAAATCGGCTGGATGAGATTGTGATATTTGATCCACTTTCACATGAACAACTTAGGAAAGTTGCCAGGTTACAAATGAGGGATGTTGCAAGCCGCCTGGCTGAAAGGGGTATTGCCTTGGGTGTGACTGATGCAGCTTTGGACTATGTCCTGGTAGAGAGTTATGATCCGGTAAGTGTATATTTCATTCCCAAGGATAAACTGTTGCTGCTTTCTCTTTTCCTCTTCCATTTCTTGGGAAGTTTAACTGTGTGAGCTGCTAAATTTAGGTTTATGGAGCAAGACCTATCAGAAGATGGCTGGAGAAGAAGGTGGTGACGGAATTGTCAAAAATGCTGATAAGGGAGGAGATAGATGAGAACTCGACTGTGTATGTTGATGCTGGGCCAAATGGGAATGGTTTAGTGTATCGGGTTGAAAAGAATGGAGGACTTGTCAATGCAGCCACAGGCAGAAAGTCGGACGTATTGATACGCATACCCAATGGACCGAAGGATGATGCTGCTCAAGCAGTGAAGAAGATGAAAATTGAGGAAATGGATGAGGAAGATATGTTCGAGTAAATAGATCGTTTGTTTAAGGAAAAGCGGGTTATGGTCGCTGCTGATCTAAGTTGTAGTGTTTGGTTAGATTTCTGTTGCTGTGTATCTTTTATGTAAATTTTGATATTTGAAGTGCCCATAGTGAATGGGGGTTTACCACCCCAGTTTGTTTTCCAAGTTAAATATGCCATTTGATGATCCAAAATTTTGGAACCATGGATCTCTTTTGAGTAGGAGGGATGAAAACGCTGCTGATCTAAGTTGTGTATGGTTAGATTTCTGTTGTGCATCTTTTATCTTTTATGTTGTAGTGTAACATGCCATTTGATGATCCAAAATTTAGGAGCCACAGATCTGTTTTGAGGAAGGATGAAGACACAAATTTTGTTGAATGGTGATTATTTCTATATTATTAATTGGGTATAATCTTGGAACATCTGTTTGTGAAAATGATATTTCACCTGCTTATGAAAACTACAAAAGAGAACCTTTTAAGGTTTAAATTTAAAGGCACCTTTTATGTTTTTGAAAATTACAAAAAAGAAAACTCTTAAGGTTTAAATTTAATGATAATTTTAGTCTTACATAAATTGATTATTGGTGGATCATTAAGTATATATGAAAAATGAATAAAATGATAATTTTATTTTGTTTAATTTGTTTGTAGTTAGATAATTTAAAAGAAAATGATATTAATTTAATAAATTAAGTTAAAAAAGTGTTCAGTAAATTATATTTTGAAAATTGAATTTATAAATAAATTGGATATATAGTTTTCGAGTTAATATTGATTTGGGTCAATTAATTGATATAAGCCTAATAACATAATTAAATTATTATTTTAAAATTTTTTTAAAATATTTATATAAATAAATAATTTAATAGTTCAGAAAAATACTTCAATAAATTGATTATTCTAAAATTTATTATATATAATTTAATATGTAAAATAAATGAATAAATATATTTTTAAAATTAAAATATAGTTAAAAAATCAACTTATCAACTAATTGATTAAATTGTTATATAGTTGAATTAATATTTATTAACATAGTAACTTGGTTAAAATTTAAAAAAGATTGGTGAATTAGTTAGATCAAAGGTTAATTAATTAATATAAATTTAGGTGTTTTTTTTTTTATATATTTAACACTTATATTTTATACAAAAAATAACTAATATTTAACTTATAATTTTAATTTATGAAGTTTGAATTTTGAAATTTTAGTTTATGTTTTTTTAGCATTATGGTTGATAGGTTACTTAAATTTAAGATTATTGAATTATGTTTTATTTATTTTATGATTGTTTAATCATTAAAATTTTATGAAATTACATTTAACAAGCATTTCATAATAGTATAATTATTAGGCATTTTTTATGATTTATTAATAATTTTTATTTATATAATTTTAAAAAAATTAAAATAATAATAAATTTATTTTGTCATGCTTACATCAATTAATTGATCCAAAACTATTGAACCGGCCAACTATTCAATTCAAGAATCGTTTGAGTTTCCAATTTGCTTATTCAATTTTCAAGACATTATACTGACCAATTTTTTCAATTTACTTCATTTAATTTGATATCATTTATTTACATGTATATATTTAAAAAATTATAAAATTATAATAAAATAATTTTGTCATACTTATGTCAATTTGTTGATTCAAAGCGATTGGACCGGTAAATTATTCAATTCGAGAATAAGTTAAATTTCCAATTCGTTTATTTAGTTTTCAATACATTACATAGGCCAATTTTTTTCAATTTAATTTATTTAAGTCAATAACATTTATAATATTATTTTATTAAGAGCAAAAATTCATTTTTCCACATATATTTAACAATTGACCAACGATCACTCGCTTAGGGAGTTTTCTAGTAGTTTTCAAGAACAAAGGAGGTGGAGTGTCATATTTAAAAAACTTAGGGGGTATTGTTGAATTTTTCCCATTCTAATGTGAATGTATTTTTGTTCTATTTATAAACATAACAATAAACATGGTAAACAAATTCCATGATTTGCTATGTAAAAAGCACCCTTATAAGCATGGTGTTAAATTTTTACAAAATTATCAAAATTTTCTTTAAAATTTTGCTTTCTGTCATCCTCGAAATGAAAATGACAGTCAATTTCTATCTTGATTAATTTCCATTGAAGTTTCAACTGAAATTCATCAAAATCTTGAAATTTTGGTGAAATTTATCAAAATTTAACTATATGAAATTTCCTTAGAATTCAAAAGGCAAAGTGAAAATTCTCTTATAGTTTATTTTTATTATTGAAACAAAAGATTATTACAAGCACTTTTGAAATTAAATAAAAAATCAAATATTCAACAACGTCATTCATGCCTAAATTATCTTTATTTATATAATAAATTGTATATAACTAATTTCTGAATTCTATTTATATTAACCTAATATGTTTAATACACATATTATATTACAACTATTGCACCTCATACATAAATAGATATATTCATGAATTGGTAATATATTAGTCCTAAAACTTACATTGTTATGCATAGTAACCACTTCTAAACTTGGATTGGAAGAATTTGAAGTGTGAGAAAAGCCTTTGGATGTTCGTTTGATGGATATTTATACGTAATTGTCTTAATTTATTGATTTATTTCAATTGGGTAGTCATTATGAAGCCTTTGGAAATGCATCTTATTTCATAAGGGGAGAGTGAAAGAGTTGTACAAGTCGTAGAAAGGATAAAGAAGGAGGGGGAAGTAAATAGGCTTAAATTAGAAGGGAGAAATAAAAGAGACAAGAGTAAGTAGGGAAAAATAATATAGCATTGCGAATTCTAATCATGGTCATGCCCTAAAGTGTTAAGCTTTTCTTGATTAGATCATGTATTTGTTGTGAATACTCAGCTGGGTGTGGCTTCTTAGACGAAACAATGGCGTAGGGTTCAAGTTTAGGAAGAAATAATTGTTAATCCGAGAAAGATAGATAATGGAGTCGAGGCGTAGGCCTTTACGCAATTTTCACATGCATGGAGATTGCTGAGACATGATCTAGGGTAAAGGGGGAAGGCCAATGGAGGCCAGCATAAAATATACAGCATCGTAACCATTGTCATCAATGACATTTAGAAAATTTTTTACTAGTATTTTTTGAATGGTGTCAAGGCTATCTGGAACCGTAGGATGGCCCAAGGTTGAAAAAGCTTGCAATTTGAGGATTGGATTGCCCTCAGATGCTCCAAAAAATGGCGTCGTCGCCATTATTGCCAGCAACGATGTGTGGGTGGGGTTGGCATAGGAGGCTTACCACAGGTTTGAGACCATCTTTTTGGTCCTGTCCTAAGTGGTTGCTAGAGTCGAAGGGAATGAATGCCAGTGAAAGGAAACAATTGGCGGCGCTAGGGAGGCTACTGTAGTCTGTAGCGGCAGCGTCGCGCTAGGGTTCCAACATCTTGGCTAGAGAAGACAGACGCCTGAATATGCTGAGGGGGTCAAACTCGCGTCCGCTGGAGACCTGCATGATTTTTTTTTTTAAGTTGTCTTGGACTGGTCATCTAATCCACGTAGACCAATCGACCAATCATTTTAAATAGTTTTTCTTTGTAAAAAAAATGGAGAAAAATAAGGAAAAATCACTTTTATTTTAGGATAATTTCCAAAAATGTTTCTATTTAGTTTTCATTTTCACTTTATTTTTTTTA
The DNA here is from genome assembly GCF_029873635.1 of Malania oleifera. NCBI lineage: Eukaryota > Viridiplantae > Streptophyta > Magnoliopsida > Santalales > Ximeniaceae > Malania > Malania oleifera. The sequence goes on along the minus strand of NC_080429.1, from coordinate 85,715,249 downwards.
TTTAGTCCTTTTAATAAAAAGTATATTTATTTTGAATTATTAAATTGTTTTTCTTCTAAATGAAAATGGCTTGATTGTTTGCTTAAAATTTAGGATGATTTACTTCCTTCAGATATTTTTTATTAGCTAATTTAATTTATTTATTGAATTTTGACTCATTTTTATTTGTTATTAATTGGCTAAAATCCAAAAAAAAAAGTTATAGAAAATTTAAATAGAATACCAAAAATATTCAATTTGTTTTCCAACATTTTTTTTTTAGGGTTAGAAGTTTTAGGCATAGAAATGATCTTAGAATAAGTTCAAAAGGCAAAAAAATAAAATAAAAGGAGTTCGAGGGTAAACACAAGTTTGTGTTTTGTAGAGAGAATGTCGCTTTATCTTATTTTGTGAATGTGGGAATTAATTCAACTTAGTTCACATAGCTAGGATGGTGTTCGTTTGCTTGATTTTATGCTTAATTTGTTTTATTTCATGATTATGTGATATCTCATTTTATGTCCAAAATGGATGGGTGTTGTGCATGGATTTAGAACATGATGGTTGGTTGTATGCTTGAAGCATGTTTGAACAAATTGAGTGTTGTGAAAAATGAATTGCACAGTGGAATATATTTGTGTAGGATCAAACACACAATACAGTAAATGATGAATATACATAACAATTTATAGCCATAGGAAGTATATGAAAGTAAGAACAACACATAACACAATGAATTATGTGGTTTAGTAATGCCTACATCCATGGGAGCAAACGGCAAGAATTCACTATCTTCTTGTCCAAATTATAAGAATAATACATCAATCCTCTCAACTATCTACTAACCATCTCTCTACAAATACATCTAGTATGACATATATAAAAATTGAGTTCCCAGAGGTTTTCCCTCCAAACCCCAACCATATTAATGTCCCCCTTTCAAAATTTAAAATTTGTGATGGGTATCCTAAGCCAAATCGCCAACTGTTTCAAACAGAATGCAATTTGTTTGAAATAATCACTACAAAAAAAAAAAAGGTTTTTAGTAATGAAAGTATTAGTGACGAACTCAATTTTGTCACTAAAAGAAGGTATTAGTACTGACGATTTCAGCAACCATCACTAAACAACACTATTAGTGATGGTTTTAAAGCCGTCACTAATACTTTCATCATCAAAAATCGGTTTTTCCTCCCAAAATATTGCAAGAAACCATTTTTTGGGCAAAAATTATTTCAGGAAAATATTAATGACAAAAATGGGCTATTCGTCATGAATCTAATCCGTCACTAAAACTCACTTATTAGTAACGATTAAGTAAACGTCACTAATAGTATTTATTAATAAATAAAAATAATATAGTTAACAGTATTAGTGATGGTTAGGGAGATTCGTCACTAATAATATAGTATTAGTGACGATTTAGATTCGTCACAAATAGTGTTTTTATTTAAAAAAAAAAAGTGTAAAAATAATATAGCTAACACTATTAGTGACAATTGGGGAGATTCGTCACTAATAATATGGTATTAGTGACGATTTAGATTCATCACTAATAGTTTTTTTGTAATGCCCCAACTTGAGTCTGTTAGGAAGCACTGCGTCTCTCCTCCTCTGCCTGGACCAAACAACAGGGGGGCGGACCTTATCAGACTAATGACTGGCCCCACAAACCAACGTGGTCACCTATCCCAAGATTACTCCAAGACAAGCATGCTTAACCGTGGAGTTCTTATAGGAAGGCTCCTGAAAAGAAAGGTGCACCTTGTTGATATGAGTAGTAACATCAAATCCTTTTTAAGCTTTTCTTCCACGGGGTATCACATTCTCCCCCACTTATAGAACGCAACGTCCTCATCATTGTGAACCCACATTTTCAAACTCAATCGATGTGAATCTCATCACACTTCTAGTTGGGTAATTTCGCTGATACCATTTTGTAACGTCCCAACCTGGGTCTGCTAGGGAGCACTGCGTCTCTCCTCTTCCACCTAGACCAGACAACAGGGGGCGGACCTTATCGGACTAATGACTAGCCCCACAGACCAACATGTGTCATTTTCAGTGTGCTTTGTCCTCACTCACACACTTCATAAGAAAACTTCCCAAGCCAAGCACGTTTAACTGTGGAGTTCTTATGGGAAGGCTCCTGAAAAGAAAGGTGCACCTTGTTGATATGGGTAGTAATATCAAACCCTTTTTAAGCCTTTCTTCCATGGGGTATCACATTTTTTATTAAAAAAATATATAAAAATAATATAGTTAACACTATTAGTGATGGTTGGGGAGATTCGTTACTAATAATAGGGTATTAGTGATGATTTAGATTTGTCACTAATTGTCACAACCTGCTCATTTTTCCACATTTTTTTTTAATAATAATATCAATAGCACATTTCCCATATTCCAGTTCAACAGGTCACAATCCACTTGGACCCGTGGGTACCAGGGATATATTAGAACATACAGCAGAAGCCTTAGCAGCAGAAAACATACAATAATATACATCTCAATACCATATATTACAATATACCAGATTTGCTATAATCCACAATATTTCCATATATACATCCCAAAATAAATCTAGGGACATTTCCCACTAAATCTAACTATCCCTACAAAAATAAACTTACTCTTCAAAAAGGGCAAATATCCAGCACTAGGTTAGCGGGGCTTTTCCCGCTCTCCTATCAGGGCCTCTTGAAAAGTTTATAAAATTAAGGGGTGAGACACCTCTCAGTAAGGGCAATAAACTAATACCAGTGTGTGGCAACATGAGTAATCTGTATTCCATATATACTATACATAACACATTCAGTACTGTTTATCAAATATGGGAAAACTTATATATAAATCAAAACATGGCAGAACATACTGCATTTTCATAATATATCTCATCTCATATCATAATAATAATAACATAAAACAATCCTGGTAGGTTAGCTGGCTATTGTCATGTATTACCCCCACATGACTGGGTTGTGTGGCCCGAATGCAGGATTTGACAATGGTTGGCCGATCACTGCCAAGTCAAACAGTAGTCTGTAGGTCCGATGGGTATGCCAGACCTAGTTCGTACACTAGGGGCGATAACAGTACACTTGTAGAATATAACCACATCGACCATCCAATCTCACACCACTCCGTACAGTAGCGTTAACAAAAATATCATGATCACGAAAACCATGGACACATAGCAACGGTACCGTGCAAGTGCTAGCCTAGACCAAGCCAACTAGGTTCTGATATCATATAATACATACTGAAACTGTGATACATGGATATCTCATAACATTAATTTTCACATTAATCATATCATTTTGCATATATATATATATATATATATATATATATATATATATATATATATACATGTGTCATAAAAATCATCGGCCCGTACGGCAATATGTCACATTTTATCATAACTCGGCCCGTACGCCGGCAAATCACATATATATAAAAACATCTCGGCCCGTACGCCGATTTTCCATCATAAAAATCCGTGTTATAATCACATTCCTAGAAAACAGTATCTCATATATTTTATACTTATGCCACACTAACAGATTTTCACATATTCATCATACGATCATTTTCACAGCATTTTTCAAATATAAATCATATAAATACATATATTTATTTTTCCTGAAACCAGATGTTATATATTTATATACATGCATTTTCTCAAAACAAAATTAGCTTAGTTTATCCCCTTACCTGATTCTTGAAAAGCCCCTAAGAAAATCTTTCCCGCACCCACAGGGTTCTCAACTCAACACCCCTGAAAATGAAAACTCTCAGTATTAAAGTTTAGTATTTCTAAGTGTATAACACTTTCTACAACTGTCACGACTCTAAATTTGGCTTTAAAAGCCTTACCTCAACTTAGGGATGATTTCCAACTTCGTTTTCCTGACGATCTGCTCCGGCAGACTCGTAGAGAACTTCGCCACAAGCATCGTGGTAGCCTTAAATCTTCGATCTAGCGACTGGAGGGGCCAAAATCGAATAGAGAGAGAGAGATAAAAAATAGAAGAGGAGAGAGAGAGAAAGAGAGAAGAGTTAGCTTCTTAAAGAAGCTTTAAAATTCGGATTTTCATATTTATAGAATAGGGGATTTCGTCGATAAGCCCGTCCTTCGTCGATGAAATTCGGTTGGCTCAAACCCCCTCTCTGTATTCCTTCGTCGACGAAGATTGAACTTCGTCGACGAATTTTCTTAAGCCTTCGTCGACGAATCCCCTGTATTCGTCGATGAAGCCCTTCTGATCCCCTTTTTCGTTATTCTTTCCAAAGTGAAGTCGACTGCTTCCTTCTGTTTCTTGTTTCCATTTCCCTTTCTTTATTATTTAAATTTCATTTTAAATTCAGGTCATTACATCCTCCCCTCCTAATAAAAATTTCATCTTCAAAATTTACTGTTCACATATCTCGTCATCCTTTAATAAAGAAAAAGGGTCTACTCATTTATTACCTATCCTCACTTATGGTGGAGGAATACCATGGTTACAATCTGAGTCTTAGGAGATTACATATACAAAAGAAAAATTCTCCCAAAACTAAAATACTACACTATTCAAACCATTACATGTACCTGCAAAAGAAACTACCTAACTACTTACATTTCATCTAATCTAATCAACCTTCTTGGAATAGATGCGGGTACCTCTGCTTCATCTGTTCCTCGGACTCCCAAGAAGCCTTTTCTACCGCATGACCCCTCCACAAAACTTTTACCTGAGGAATCTTCTTGTTACGTAGCTCCTGTACTTTCTTGTCCAAAATCTGTACTGGTATCTCCTCATACCCCAGTGAATCACTAAGCTCCAATTCATCATAACTAATGATATGAGAAGGATCAGGGACGTATTTCCTCAACATCGCAACATGGAATAGATCGTAGATCCTGGATAACACAGGTGGCAAAGCTAGCCTGTAGGCTACTAGTCCCACTTTATCTAGAATCTCAAATGGACCGATAAACCTAGCACTAAGTTTACCCTTCTTCCCAAATCGCATAACCCCTTTCATCGGAGCTGTTTTCAAAACTACATGATCACCTACTTCAAACTCTAAATTCCTGCGGCGATGGTCGACATAGCTCTTCTATCGGCTCTGAGCTGCACTGATCCTGTCTCTAATAAGCCGAACCTTATCACGCGCTTGCTGTACCAGTTCTGGCCCCACAACTCGCCGCTCACCCACTTCATCTCAAAACAAAGGAGATCGACATCTCCTACCGTATAAAGCCTCAAACAGTGCCATGCCAATACTAGAATGGTAACTATTATTATACGCGAACTCTACCAATGGTATGAACTGAGTCTAACTACCCCCAAAGTTTAGTACACACGAGCGGAGCATGTCCTCTAGCATCTGTATCGTTCTCTCAGTCTACCCATCTGACTACGGATGGAATGTCATGCTAAACGATAACTGAGACCCCAGAGCCTCCTACAAGATCCTTTAAAATTGTGACGTAAAACGCTGGTCTCAATCTGACATAATTGATACTGGCACCCCATGAGAACAAACTATCTCCCGAATGTAAATTTTCACTAAATGGCTGAGGGAGTAGCTAATCTTGATAGGAATAAAGTAGGCAGTCTTCGTCAAACGGTCAACAATCACCTAGATGACATTTTGACCATGTAATGCCGTCGGCAATCCTGACACAAAATCCATAGATATATGATCCCACTTCCACTCTGGGATAAATAATGGCTGCAACTGCCCTGTCGGCCTCTGATGCTCAGCCTTTACCTACTGGCACATCAGACACTAGGCTACATACTCGGCAAGCTCCTTCTTTATACCTCTCCACCAGTATGACTCTCGCAAATCTCTATACATCTTCGTACTACCGGGATGAACTGTATAAAAAGATCTACGAGCTTCCTCTATAATGGTCTTCTTGATCTCAGTATCGGCAGGAACGCATAATCTGGAACGAAACCACAAAGCTCCGCCATCTGCAATACTGAACTCCTCCCCTTGCCCACTCTATACTCTGTCTATCACCTCTGCTAATTCTGGATCCTCCTTCTGAACAACTTTAATTATTTCCTGCAGAGTAGGCTGTACCACTAGGCTAGCAATACATACTGGGAGATCACTCTCTACTAACTCTATGCCGAGTCTCTCCAGATCCATCATGATCAGATGCTGGATTCCCATAGCCGCCAACACTGGCTCCTTGGATTTCCTACTCAACGCATCAGCCAACACGTTCACTTTCCCTAGGTGATAACTGATGGTATAATCAAAATCCTTAATCAGCTCCAACCACCTTCCCTGACTCATATTCAGTTCCTTTTGTGTGAAGAAATACTTTAAGCTCTTGTGGTCGGAGAAAATCTCACACTGCTCGTCGTACAGGTAATGCCTCCAAATTTTCAACGCGTGCACCACTACAGCCAATTTAAGATCATGGGTAGGGTAGTTCTTTTCATATTCTTTCAATTGTCTGGACGCATACGCTACTATCCTACTATGCTGCATCAATACACAGCCAAGTCCTTTCAAGGACGCATCACTGTAAATGGTATACCCCTCACCCCTAGACGGGATGATCAATACAGGCGTTATGATTAACCTTTGCTTCAACTCCTGAAAACTCTACTCATAGTTGTCGTCCCACTCAAATCTGACATTCTTTCTCGTCAGTCGTGTCAAAGGTCCTGACAAAGCTGAGAATCCCTCAACGAAATAGCAATAATAGCATGCTAGCCCCAAGAAACTCCTGATCTCCTGGACATTTCTCGGTCTAACCCAATACATTACCGCCTGAATTTTACTGGGATCTACAGAAATTCCATCTCCTGAGATAACGTGCCCCAAGAACACGACCTTCTCCAGCCAAAATTCACATTTACTAAACTTAGCGTATAACTTCTTTTCCCGAAGTGTCTGCAAAACCTGCCTCAGGTGCGTCTCATGCTCCTCATAGTTCCTCGAATAGACCAGTACATCATCAATAAACACGACAACAAACTGGTCTAGGTATTGGTGAAAGACTCTGTTCATCAAGTTCATAAACACTGCAGGAGCATTCGTCAAACCAAACGGCATAACAAGAAACTCGTAATGCCCGTACCTGGTCTTGAAGGCCATCTTCGAGACGTCTTTTACTTTCACCTTTACCTGATGGTAGTCGGATCTGAGGTCAATCTTCGAATACACCCGTGTACCCTAGAGCTGGTCAAACAAATCGTCAATACGGGGTAGAGGATACTTGTTCTTGATTGTCACTTTATTAATCTCCCTATAGCCTATACACATCCTCATAGTCTCGTCTTTCTTCTTCACAAATAAAACTGGAGCTCCCCATGGAGATACACTGGGTCGTATGAAGCCCTTATCTAGTAGATCTTGCAACCGATTCTTCAATTCTATCAACTCTACTAGCGCCATCTGATAAGGTACTTTAGAAATCTGCGTTGTACCCGAAGGTAGATCAATAGAGAAATCTACCTCACGGTCGGGTGGAAAGCCTAGTAACTTGTCTGGGAAAACATCTGTAAACTCCTTTACTACATGTGTGCTAGCTAATTTCGATTCATTTTTTGACATCTCTTTCACAACAGCCACAAACCCTTGACAACCACTCAACAGTAGTCTCTTGGCCTGAATGGTTGAAACGAGCTGTGGCGAGGATTGCACTCGCGACCCTACGAACTTGAATTCTGCTTTTCCCAGAGGTCAGAATATCACTTCTCGTGCTCGGCAATCTATGCTAGCAAAATTGGCTGCTAGCGAATCCATGCCAAATATAACATCAAACCCGTGCATGTCTAACACTATCAGATCAGCAGATAAAGTCTTTCCTTGAATATCAACTAGGCAACCTCGAAGCACTCTACTACACGTCACTAATGACCCAATCGGTGTAGATACCAACAATTCAACATCTAACCATTGTGTTTTAGCCCCACATAATCTAACACACCCCGATGACACAAACAAGTGTGTAGCTCCCGAATCAAACAAAGTAATAACTTTAAAAGAAAGCATAATGACCATACCTGTCACCACGTCACCTGACGCCTCAGCCTCACCCGGTGTCAAAGTAAATACCCTGGCTGGTGCCGTATTCCTCTGTTGGCCCCTACGTGGCACCTTATAACCACCCCGATATGGTCTAGGAGCTGGAACTATATCCGGTGGGGTAGGGCAGTCTTGTATCATATGCCCTGATTGACTGCAGCGATAGCACACAGGGACTGCATCTAGTGGGGTAGGACAGTCTTGCACCAAATGCCCCGATCTACCACAACGGTAGCACACCATACCACTAGCTCGACACTTCCCCCAGTGCCTTCTACCACACTTCTGACAGACTGGAGGACCCTGCCTTGTCTGCACCTCGCGTCCTCCTGTCTCCCATCTATTGTCTCCGTCCTCTACCATGGTTACCTCTCCTCCACTGACCCGGCCTGTGACCCTGCTAGTAGCTAGTAGATGCAGATTTCTTCCTCTGTCCTTGCTCATCCGCATCGAGATTCTCACCAATCTCTGTCAAGGCCACCCTGTCAACCAACTCAGCAAAGTCCTGGATCCACAACACCACCACCTGCCTAAATATACTCTGCCTCAAGCCTCTCTCAAACTGCCTTGCCTTCTTTACCTCATCAGGAATAATGTATGGGGCAAAGCGAAAGAGCTCGATGAAACGTGCTGCGTATTGCTGGACAGATAGCTATCCCTACTTCAGACTTAGGAACTCTTCCACCTTAGCCTCTCTGACAATAGCTGGAAAATACCTATCGAAGAATAAATCTTTAAACTAGTCCTATGTCATGGCTATCGGAGTCACCCTTTGCTGCTCCAATAGTCTCACCGCAATCCACCACTTCTCAGCCTCTCATGTCAGTCTATAGGTGGCAAAGAGAACCTTCTGCTCCTCAGTACACTGTAGTACGGTCAAGATTTTCTCGGTCTCCAGCATCCAATTCTCAGCGGCTACAGGATCAACTCCGCCTGAGAACGCTGGAGGATTCATCTTCATGAACTTCTATGGTGCACCCGCAGCCTGCAGATGGACCACTATGCTCCCTCGAACTCATAGCGATCTCAACCATAACCTGCTGAGCCACGCTACGTAATACAGCATCAGAGTCAGTCCTAGCTGCACCTGATGGTCCTGCTCCATCACTACCACTTGCATGGGCATTATTTCCTTCCGGATCCATCCTGAAAATAACAAACACAACTCAGTAATCCTATCCTTCTATTTTACCCACCTATCCTTACCACTTATCTCAACATTTCTAACTTATTCTTAACCCCAATCCTACATTCTAGGAACATAACCCGACAATAGCTTATTATGGTTTTCCTGAAATTGCCAGCTTAGGAAAAACACAGAAACTACCACAGAAGTCCTACCTCTAGACTGTAGAACAAAACCTCAAATCATTTCCTAAACTCTGGTATTGTTTCTGTTGCACTCTAAAGTCTATAAAACCTAGCAACCTAGGCTCTAATACCAAGCTATCACGACCTGCTCATTTTTTCACATTTTTTTTAATAATAATATTAATAGTACATTTCCCATATTCCAGTTCAGCAGGTCACAATCTACTTGAACCCGTGGGTACCAGGGATATATTAGAAGAACATACAGCAGAAGCCCTAGCAGCAGAAAACATACAATAATGTACATATCAATACCATATATTACAATATACCAGAGTTGCTATAATCCACAATATGTCTATATATACATCCCAAAATAAATCTAGAGACATTTCCCACCAAATCTAACTATCCCTACAAAAAGAAACTTACCCTTTGAAAAGGGCAAATATCCAGCACTAGGTCAGCGGGGCTTTTCCCGCTCTCCTATCAAGGCCTTCTGAAAAGTTTATAAAATTAAAGGGTGAGACATTTCTCAGTAAGGGAAATAAACTAATACCAGTATGTGGCAACATGAGTAATCTGTGTTCTATATATACCATACATAACATATTCAGTACTGTTTATTAAATCTGGGAAAACTTATATATAAATCAAAACATGGCAGAACATACTACATTTTAATAACATATCTCATCTCATATCAAAATAATAATAACATAAAACAATCCTGGTAGGTTAGCTCATGTATTACCCCCACATGACTAGGTTGTGTGGCCCGAAGGCGAGACTTGACAATGGTTGGCCTATTACTGCCAAGTCAAACAGTAGTCTGTAGGTCTTATGGGTCTGCCAGACCTGGTCCGTACACCAGGAGCGATAACAACACACTTCTTGAAAATAACCACATCGACCATCCAATCTCAAATCACTCCGTACAATAGCGTTAACACAGATATCATGATCACGAAGATCATGGACACATAGCAACAGTATCGTGCAAGTGCTAGCCTAAACCAAGCCAACTAGGTTTTGATATCATATAATATATATTGAAACTGTGATACATGGATATCTCATAACATTAACTTTCACATTAATCATATCATTTTGCATATATATATATATATATATATATATATATATATACATGTGTCATAAAAATCATCAGCCCGTACGCCGGTATTTCACATTTTATCGTAGCTCGGTTTGTACGCCAAAAAATCACATATATATAAAAATATCTTGGCCCGTACGCCGGTTTTCCATTATAAAAATTTGTATTATAATCACATTCCCAGAAAATAGTATCTCCTATATTTTATACTCATGCCACACTAACAGATTTTCACATATTCATCATACGTTCATTTTCACAGTATTTTCCAAATATAAATCATATAAATACATATAATTATTTTTCCTGAAACCAGATGTTATATATTTATATACATGCATTTTCTTAAAACAAAAATAGCTTAGTTTATCCCCTTACCTAATTCCAGAAAAGCACCTAAGAAAATCTTCCCCGCACCCACAGGGTTTTTAACTCAACACCCTTGAAAATGAAAACTCCCAATATTAAAGTTTAGTATTTTTAAGTGTATAACAGTTTCTACAACTGTCACGACTCTAAATTTGGCTTAAAAAGTCTTACCTCACCTTAGGGATGATTTTCAATTTCATTTCCCTGACGATCCGCTTCGGCAGACTCGTTGTCATGACCTGCTTATTTTTCTCATTTTTTTTTAAATAAAATCAATATCATATATCTCAAAACCCAGCTCAACCAATCGTAATCCACCTGGACCCGTGGGTACCAGGGATACATCAAAACACAATTGGAAGCCTAAGCAGCAAGAAATATATATATTCACAATATTGTAAATACAAAACATCCATCATTTTACGACAAATACCAGAGCCACTAAAACCACTGTATTTCCATATATACATCTCAAAAATAAGACCTAGGGACATTTCCCCAAAAATCTAACCGTCCCTACAAAACTTACCCTTCAAAAGGGCAGATACACAACACTAGTTCAGCGGGGCTTTTCCTACTCTCTTATCTGGGGTTCCTGAAAAGTTAATAAGATTTAGGAGTGAGACACCTCTCAGTACGGGAAATAAACTAATACTAGTGTGTGGCAATATGAGTATTCTGTGTTTAACATATATCATACATAACATGTTCAGTACTGTTTATCAAATCTGGGAAAACATACATATACCATCAAAACATGGCAGAACATACTGCATTTTTCATAATCATATTTCATCTAATAATAATAATAATATAAAACATTCCTGGTAGGTGAGCTGGCTATTGTCATGTATTACCCTCACACGACTGGGTTATGTGGCTTGAAGGCGGGACCTAACAATGGTTGGCCGACCACTGCTAAGTCAAACAGTAGTCTGTACGTCCGATGAGTCTACCAGACCTGGTCCGTACACCAGGGGCGATCAACACACTTCTTATAAACCACATCGACCATCCAATCTCACACCACTCCGTACAACGGCGTTAACACAAATATCCTGATCACAAAGACCATAACAGATAGCAACGATACCGTGCAAGTGCTAGCCTAAACCAAGCCAACCAGGTTTTGATATCATATACATATACTAAAATCGTGATACATGGATAACTCATATCATTAATTATCAAATCATTCATATCAATTTTCACATATACATATATCATGAAAATCATCGGCCCGTACGCCGGTATTTCACATTTTATCATAGCTCGGCCCGTATGCCGGCAAATCACATAACACAGCCCGTACGCTGGAAAATCACATAGTTTGGCCCGTACGCCGGCAAATTACATTGCACAACCCGTACGCTGGCAAATCTCATCCATATAGCACGGCCCGTACGCCGACAAACATATCCACATAGTACGGCCCGTAGGCCGGCAAATCACATATATATATATATATATATAAATTATGTCGGCCCATACGCCGATTTTCCATCATAGAAATCCATATCATCCCCATTCCCAGAAAACAGTATTTCACAATATTTTTATACTCATGCCACACTGAACAAATTTTCCACGTATTCAACATGTCATCATTTAAACAGTATTTTCCAAATATAAATCATATATATAAATATATTTATTTTTCCTGAAACCAAATGTTACATATATATACATGCATTTTCTCAAAATAAAACTAACTTAGTTTATGCCCTTACCTGACTACTGAGAAAGCCCCCAAAACAATCTAGTATAACCCTCGTAAGATTTCCTGACCAATACCCTGAAACCGAAAATTCTCAGTATTAAACTTCAGTATTTTCGTACGTACAACATTTTCTATAACAGTCACAAAGTCAAATTTGGCTTAAAAAGCCTTACCTCAACTTAGGGATGATTCCCAACGTTTCCAATCAACACCCCTGGAAACGAAAACTCCCAGTATTAAACTTTAATATTTCAATGCGTATAACACTTTTCTCAAATGTCACAACTTCAAATTTGGCTTAAAAAGTCTTACTTCAACTTAGGGATGATTTCCAAATTGCTTTCTCCAACGATCTGATTTGGCGTATTTGCAGAGAACTTTGCCAAAAGCGTCAAGGTGGCTTCGGTTTGTCGATCCGGCGTAAAACTGGCCCGGAATCGGAGAGAGAGAGAGAGAGAGAGAGAGAGAGAGAGAGAGAGAGAGAGAGAGAGAGAGAGAGTCAGAGAGAGAGAGAGAGAGAGAGAGAGAGAGAGAGAGAGAGAGAGAGAGAGAGAGAGAGAGAACACTAGCACAAGAAATCCAATTCCAATTGGATTGTCCAAAATTAAAGCAAGCTTCCTGGAGAAGCTTGTAAAATTATATATATATATATATATATATATATATATATATATATCATAATAACTACTAATTAAAGCAAAGCTTCGTGGAGAAGCTTGTACAACTTTATATATATATTTCCCTTATCATACTATTCATTTTACTTGTTAATTTAATTAATTTTTTTTATTATTTTTTTTAAAATTTATTTTTCCTGGTTACAACATTCCTCCCCCCTTAAAAGAATTTCGTCCTCGAAATTTACTGTTCCCATAACTCACCATCCTTTAACCAGGAGAAAGGGTTTACTCATTTTATTACCTACCCTCACTTATGGCGGAGGAATACCGTGGTTACATTTCGAGTCTTGGAAGATTACATATACAAAAGAAAACTATTCTCCCAAAACTAAAATACTATACTAATTAAACCATTACATGTACCTGCAAAAGAAACTACCTAACTACTTGCATTTTATCCCATCAATTTTCTTGGAATAGATGCGGATATCTCTATCTCATCTGCTCCTCGGATTCCCAAGAAGCCTTTTCTACTGCATGATTCCTCCACAAAACCTTTACCTGAGGGATTTTCTTATTACGTAGCTCCTGTACTTTCCTATCCAGAATCTGTACTGGTACGTCCTCATATCCTAGTGAATCACTAAGCTCCAACTCATCATAACTGATGATATGAGAAGGATCTGGAACATTTTTCCTTAACATAGCCACATGGAATACGTTGTGGATCCTGGACAACACCAGAGGTAAAGCTAACCTATAAGCTACCGGTCCCACTTTATCTAGAATCTTAAATGGACCGATAAACCTAGGACTAAGTTTACCCTTCTTCCCAAAGCGCATAACCCCTTTCATCGAAACTATCTTCGAAAAAATGTGATCACCCACATCAAACTCTAAATTCCTGCGGCGATGGTCAGCGTAACTTTTCTGTCGGCTCTGAGCTGCACTAATCCTATCTCTAATAAGTTGAACCTTATCACGCGCTTGCTGCACAAGTTCTGGCCCCACTACTTGCCGCTCACCCACTTCATCCCAAAACAAAGGAGAACGACATCTCCTACCGTACAGAGCCTCAAATGGTGTCATGCCAATGCTAGACTGATAACTGTTATTATACGTGAACTCTACCAGCGGCATGAACTGAGTCTAACTACCCCCAAAGTCTAGTACATACACTCTAAGCATGTCCTCTAATATCTGTATCGTCCTCTCAGTCTGCCCGTCTGACTAAGGATGGAATGTCGTACTAAACGATAACTGAGACCCCAGAGCCTCTTGCAAACTCCTCCAAAATCGTGATGTAAATCGTGAGTCTCTATCTGACACAATCGATACTGGCACCCTATGAGAACATACTATCTCTTGAATGTAAATCTCCGCTAAATGGCTGAGGGAGTAGCTGATCTTGATAGGTATAAAGTGGGCGGTCTTAGTAAAATGGTCAACAATCACCCACCTGGCATTCTGGCCATGTAATGCCATCGGCAGTCCTGACACAAAGTCCATCGATATATGATCCTACTTTCACTCTGGGATGAATAACGGCTGCAACTACCCTGCTAACCTCTGGTGCTCATCCTTTACCTACTGGCATGTCAAACACTGGGCTACATACTTGGCGATTTCTCTCTTCATGCCACTCCACCAAAATGTTTCACGCAAGTCCCTATACATCTTCGTACTACAGGATGAACAGTATACAAAGATCTGTGAGCTTCTTCTAAAATAGTCTTCCTGATCTCGGTATCCGCAGGAACGTATAATCTAGAACGGAACCGCAAAGCTCCGTCATCTGCAATACTGAAATCCTCCCCCTGACTTATCCGCACTCTCCATATCACCTCTACTAATACTGGATCTTCCTTTTGAGCGGCTTTAATTCTTTCTTGCAGAGTAGGCTGTACCACTAGGCTGACAATACATACTGGGAGATCACTCTCTACTAACTCTATGCCGAGTCACTCCAGATCCATCATGATCGGATGCTGGATCCCCATAGCTACCAACACTGGCTCCTTGGATTTCCTGCCCAACGCATCAGCTACTACGTTCGCTTTCCCCAGGTGATAACTGATGGTACAATCAAAATCCTTAATCAACTCCAACCACCTTCTCTACCTCATATTCAGTTCCTTTTGTGTGAAGAAATACTTTAAGCTCTTGTGGTCGGAGAAAATCTCACACTGCTCACTATATAGGTAATGCCACCAAATTTTCAACGCGTGTATTACTACAACCAATTCAAGATCATGTGTAGGGTAGTTCTTCTCATATTCTTTCAACTGCCTGGACACATACGCAACTACCCTGCCATGCTGCATCAATACACAGTCAAGTCCTTTCAAGGAAGCATCACTATAAATGACATACCCCTCACCCCTAGATGGGATAACTAAAACTGGTGCTGTGACTAACCTCTACTTCAACTCTTGAAAACTCTGTTCACAGCAGTCGTCCCACTCAAATCTGACATTTTTCCTCGTCATTCGTGTCAAGGGTCCTGACAAAGCTGAGAATCCCTTAACGAAATGACGGTAATATCCAGCTAGCCCCAAGAAACTCCTAATCTCCTGGACATTTCTCGGTCTAACCCAATTCACTACTGCCTCAATCTTGCTAGGATCCACAAAAATACCGTCTCCATATATAACATGCCCTAAGAAGATGACCTTCTCAAGCCAAAATTCACATTTACTGAACTTGGCGTACAACTTCTTTTCCCGAAGTGTCTGCAAAACCTACCTCAAGTGCGTCTCATGCTTCTCATAGTTCCTAGAGTAGACCAGTACATCATCAATAAAAACAACAACAAACTGATCTAGATATCGGTGGAAGACTCTGTTCATCAAGTCCATAAATACCGCAGGAGCATTCGTCAATCCAAACGGCATAACGAGAAACTCGTAATGCCCGTACCGGGTCCTGAAGGCCATCTTCGAGACGTCTTCTGCTTTCACCTTTACCTGATGGTAACCGGATCTGAGGTCAATCTTCGAATACACCCATGTACCCTAGAGCTGGTCAAAAAAATCGTCAATACTGGGTAAAGGATACTTGTTCTTGATTGTCACTTTATTAATCTCCCTATAGTCTATACACATCCTCATAGTCCCGTCTTTCTTCTTCACAAATAACACCGGAGCTCCCCACAGAGATACACTGGGTCGTATGAAGCCTTTATTAAGTAGATCTTGCCATTGAATTTTTAATTCTGCCAACTCTACTAGCGTCATTCGATAAGGTACTTTGGAAATAGGCGATGTACTTGGAAGTAGATCTATGGAAAAATCTACCTCTCAATCGGGTGGCAAGCCTGGTAACTCATGTGGGAAAACATCTGTAAACTCCTTTACTACAGGCATGCTAGCAAGTTTCAATTCATTTTCTGACATCTCTTTCACCATAGCCATAAACCCCTGACACCCACTCAGCAGCAGTCTTCTGGCCTGAATAGCTGAAACTAACTAAAGCGAGGATTGTACTTTCTACCCTACGAACTTAAATTATGCTTCCTCCGGAGATCTGAATATCACTTCTCGTGCATGGCAATCTATGCTGGCAAAATTAGCTGCTAGCCAGTCCATGCCAAATATAATATCAAACCCGTGCATGTCCAGCACTATCAAATCGGTAGACAAAGCCTTCCCTTGAATATCAACTGGACAACCTCGGAGCACCCTATTACACCTTACTACTGACCTAATCGATGTAGATACCAACAATTCAACATCTAACAATTGTGTTTCAGCCTCACATAATTTAATACACCCCGAGAATACAAACGAGTGTGTAGCTCCTAAATTAAATAATGCAATAACTTTAAAAGAAAACATAACAACCATACCTATCACCACGTCACCCGCCGTCTCAGCCTCACTCGACGTTAGAGTAAACACTCTGGCTGGAGCCGTATTCCTCTGCTGGCCCCCACGTGACACCTGATAACCTCCCCGCTATGGTCTAGGAGCTAGAACTGCATCTAGTGAAGTAGGGCAGTCTCGTACCATGTGCCCCGATCTACCGTAGCGATAGCACACCGGAGTTGCATCTGGTGGGGTAGGACAATCCCGCACTGTATGCCTTGATCTATCGCAGCAATAGCACACTACACCACCAGCTCGACACTCTCCCCAATGCCTCCTATCGCATATTTGACAGACTGGAGGGCCCTGCCTTGTCTGCACCTCGCGTCCTCCCGTCTCCTGCCTCCGCCCTCTGCCATGATTTCCTCTCCTCCACTGGCCCGGTCTATGACCCTACTGGTAGCCGGTAGATGCAGATCTCTTCCTCTGTCCCTGATCCTTTACATCAAGACGCTCACCAACCTCTGCCAAGGCTGCCCTGTCGACTAACTCAGCAAAGTCGTGGGTCCGCAGCACCACTACCTGCTTGAGTATACTCCGCCTCAAGCCTCTCTCAAACTGCCTCGCCTTCTTCACCTCATCAGGAACAATGTATGGGGCGAAACGAGAGAGCTCGATAAAACGTGCTGCATACTGCTGGAGGGATAGCTGTCCCTGCTTCAGACTCAGGAACTCTTCTACCTTAACCTCCCTCACAGTAGCTGGAAAATACCTGTCAAAGAACAGATCTTTAAACCGATCCCATGTCATAGCTATCAGAGTCATCCTCTGCTGCTCCAATAGTCTCACCGCAGTCCACCACCTCTCAGCCTCTCCTGTCAATCTATAGGTGGCAAAGAGGACCCTCTGTTCCTTAGTACACTGCAGTACAGTCACGATTTTCTCAGTCTCCTACATCCAGTTCTCAGCGGCTACAGGATCAACTCCACCTGAGAACGTTAGAGGATTCATCTTCGTGAACTTCTCTATGGTGCACCCCTGGCCTGCAGATGGACCACTCTGCTCCCTCAAACTCCTAGCGATCTCAGTCATAACCTGCTGAACCATGCTACGTAATACCGCGTCAGAGTCGGTCCCAACTGCACCTGATGGTCCTGCTCCATCACTGCCACTCGCATGGGCACTATTTCCTTCTAGATCCATCCTGGAAAATAGCAGTTGCAATTCAATAAGCCTATCCTCATAATTTACCCACCTATCCTCACCACTTATCTCAACATTTCTAACTCATTTCTAATCCCCAGTCCTACATTCTAGGAACACAACCCGATAATAGCTTACTATGGTTTTCCTGAAATCGTCACCCCAGGAAAAACACAAAAACTACCATGGAAGTCCTACCTCTAGACTATCACGAACCTGCTTATTTTTCTCATTTTTAAAAAATAAAATAAAATGAATATCATATATCTCAAAACCCAGCTCAACCAATCATAATCCACCTAGACCCGTGGGTACCAGGGATACATCAAAACACAATTGGAAGCCTAAGCAGCAGGAAATATATATATTCACAATATTGTAAATACAAAACATCCATCATTTTACGAAAAATACCAGAGCCACTACAACCACCGTATTTCCATATATACATCTCAAAAATAAGACCTAGGGACATTTCCCCAAAAATCTAACTGTCCCTACAAAACTTACCCTTCAAAAGGGCAGATACACAGCACTAGTTCAGCGGGGCTTTTCCCACTCTCTTATCTGGGGTTCCTAAAAAGTTAATAAGATTTAGGAGTGAGACACCTCTCAGTAAGGGAAATAAACTAATACTAGTGTGCGGCAACATGAGTATTCTGTGTTCAACATACATCAAACATAACATGTTCAGTACTATTTATCAAATCTAGGAAAACATACATATACCATCAAAACATGGCAGAACATACTGCATTTTTCATAGTCATATTTCATCTCATAATAATAATAACATAAAACATTCTTGGTAGGTTAGTTGGCTGTTGTCATGTATTAGCCCCACATGATTGGGTTGTGTAGCCCGAAGGTGAGACTTGACAATGGTTAGCCGACCACTGCTAAGTCAAACAATAGTCTATAGGTCCGATGGGTCTGCCAGACCTGGTTCATACACCAAAGGCGATCAGCACACTTCTTATAAACTACATCGACCATTCAATCTCACACCACTCCGTACAACGGCGTTAACACAAATATCATGATCATGAAGACCATAGACACATATCAACGATACCGTGCAAATGCTAGCCTAGACCAAGCCAACTAGGTTCTGATATCATATAAATATACTAAAATCGTGATACATGGATAACTCATATCATTAATTATCAAATCATTCATATCATTTTTCACATATACATATATCATGAAAATCATCGGCCCATACGCCGATATTTTACATTTTATCATAGCTCGGCCCGTACGCCATCACATAGCACAGCCCGTACGCTGGCAAATCACATAGCTCGGCCCATACGCCGGCAAATCACATAGCACAGCCCGTACGCTGGCAAATCTCATCCACATAGCACGACCCATACGCCGGCAAACATATCCACATAGCATAGCCTATATGCCAGCAGACATATCCACATAGCACAGCCCGTACGTCGGCAAATCACATATATATATATATATATAAATTATCTTGGCCCGTACGCCAATTTTCCATCATAGAAATCCATATCATCTCCATTCTCAGAAAATAGTATTTCACAACATTTTTATACTCATGCCACACTGAACAAATTTTCCACTTATTCAACATATCATCATTTAAACAGTATTTTCCAAATATAAATCATATATATAAATATATTTATTTTTCCTGAAACCAGATGTTACATATATATACATGCATTTTCTTAAAACAAAACTAGCTTAATTTATCCCCTTACCTGACTACTGAGAAAGCCCCCAAAACAATCTAGTCTAACCCCCGTAAGATTTCTTGACCAATACCCTGAAACCAAAAATTCCCAGTATTAAATTTCAGTATTTTCGTACGTACAACATTTTTTATAACAGCCACAAAGTCAAATTTGGCTTAAAAAGCCTTACCTCAACTTAGGGATGATTCCCAACGTTCCCAATCAACACCCCTGGAAATGAAAACTCCCAGTATTAAACTTTAATATTTCAACGCGTATAACACTTTTCTCAACTGTCACAACTTCAAATTTGGCTTAAAAAGCCTTACCTCAACTTAGGGATGATTTCCAAATTGCTTTCTCCAATGATCCACTCCAGTAGATTTGCAGAAAACTTCGCCAGGAGCATTGTGGTGGCTTCGGTTTGTCGATCCGGCGTAAAACTGGCTCGAAATTGAAGAGAGAGAGAGAGAGAGAGCACTGGCGCAGGAAATCCAATTCCAATTGGATTGTCCAAAATTAAAATAAGCTTCCTGGAGAAGCTTGTAAAATTATATATATATATATATATATATATATATATATTAATATCATAATAACTACTAATTAAAGCAAATCTTCTTGGAGAAGCTTGTATAACTTTATGTATATATATATACCTTTAACTTACATATATTACATGAATATCATAATAACTTATTTATATATATATATATATATTGAAACATATATATATATATATATTTCCTTATCATACTATTCATTTTACTTGTTAATTTAATTAATTAATTTTATTATTTTTTAAAATTTTATTTTTTCCGGTTACTACACTGGTAGAGAACTTCACTAGGAGCGTCGTGGTAGTCTCAAATCTTCAATCCGGCGACCGGCGGGTCCAAAATCGAAGAGAGAGAGAGAGAGAGAGAGAGAGAGATAAAATCGAAGACGGGAGAGAGAGAGAGAGAGAGAAGAGTTAGCTTCTTAAAGAAGCTTTAAAATCTGGATTTTCATATTTATAGAACAGGGGATTTCGTCGACAAACCCATCCTTCGTCAACGAATTCTCATTAATTTCGTCGACGAAATTCAGTCCTTCGTCGACGAAATTCGGTCGGCTCAAACCCCCTCTCGGTATTCCTTCGTCGACGAAGTTCAGTCTTCGTCGACGAATTTTCTTAAGCCTTTGTCGACGAAGTCGACTGCTTCCTTCTGTTTCCTGTTTCCATTTCCCTTTCTTTATTATTTAAATTTCATTTTAAATTTGAGTCGTTACGCTAATAGCGTTTTTATTTTAAAAAATATAAAAATAATTTAGTTAACACTATTAGGGAAAAATGGGGAGATTCGTTACTAATAATAGGGTATTAGTGACGGTTATATTCATCACTAATACCCATAAATATATTTACTCGCTCCGCATGGGTTTCCCCCAATCTCCCTTATGTCCCTTCTTTCCCTATCTATTTCCTACTCCTCCTTTCCCAATCCTCCTTCTTTCCCTCCTTCATGTCCTTGATCTATTTCCCTCCTCCCCTCCCGATCCTCCTCTCACCGTCGCAGCCTCAACCCCTCGTCGTCGCCTTTCGTTACAGCCCCTCGCCCGTCGCCGTTCATAGGCTGTCGCAAGCGAGCTTGCAAAAGCCGGCAGACATAGTTAGCAGGGAGTGTGTATTGACCCGAAGAATAATAATATTTAAATAATAAAAGAGAGAGGAAAATAGAAATAAAAAGAAAAATGAGAGGCAGCAGACTTTGAAGCGTTCATCGACGACGTTGCACTTTGAGCTCGTCGACGAGGGTGTGATTCGTTGACGAGAAGATACCAAGAGGATATTTGAGTGACTCTGAATTTTGTCGACAAGGGGGAGAGTTTGTTGACGAGTAGCCTTCTTGACCTCGTCGACGAGGTGACATGGCTCGTCGACGAAGGCCAGTGTATAAATAGGCCAAACTTCATTTTTTTAACTAAAAATCGACGCAACAAGTCTCTCTCTCTCCTCCCTTCGTTTTCCCTCCCTTCTTTCTAAGTTTCTATGCCGGATTTACGCTAGTTCGAAGATCTGAAGCCACCATGACACTCTTGGGGAGGTTCTCTGCATATTTGCTGAAGCGGATCGTCGGTGGGCTTAGTTTGAAATTCATCCCTGAATCAAGGCAAGACTATTTATTTAGAATTTAGTCTTTCCATAGTTATAAGAAATGTTGTACACAAAGAAATATTGAAGTTTGGTTCTGAGAGTTGTTGATTTCAGGGTATTGAACGGGAAACCCTGCGGGTGTAGGACGAGTGAATTATAGGGGAGATTTCTTTTCAGTAATCAGGTAAGGGAATAAACTAAGTAGTCATTTTTCATGCAAATTATTATTATTTATCAGCAAATTAATTTTCAAAAGTATGTATTACATATATATAAGTAGATTGGTAAAAATGCATATTTGGGAAAATACTGCTATTATACAGGAAATATGATTTTAGAATGAAATGTATGGTTTTATTTAGCATCGTGTGGCTTGAATATTATTTTACAAGAAAAGTATTATGTTATGGCAAATTATATGAATGAAGTATGTTTTCAGAAATTATGCAATAATGCAGTATATTATGGTTTTAAAATACATGATAAATGAATTACTTATTTAGAATGATATGAATGAAATGTTCGACGCAAGGCCGTGTTTTACATATGATTTCGACGTAAGGCCGTATTTATGAATGTTCGGCGTAAGGCCGCAAATATGAAAGAAACTGGCGCAAGGCCATATGCATGTATGTTATTTCAGAAAATATTATCAATTTACTTATGTTAGACAAGTATATTATCATGTATTATATGTTATCAGAACCTGGATGATAGTTCAGTTCAGTTATAGGAGCACGGTACCGTAACTATACAAATCAGATTATTATGTTCAGACTTGTGCTAACCGCCCTTGCTAGTAGAGGGGGTGGGAGATGGATAGTCGATGTGGCTTTTAGTATAGAGTTGTAGACATCCACCTGGCAGTCCGGACTAGGGTATGGTGAGCCCATTGTACTTATAGACATTTTTTATTCGGTAGTGGTCAAGCAGCCATTGTCGGGTCCTGCCTTCGGGCTGCATAACCCGTCATGGGGGATAATACAAAACATCAGCTAACTATACATCCTAGGTAAATTATAGTATTCTTAATTATATCTGACATTTCATGTACTATATGATTTATTAGAAATTATGAAAGTATATGCTTATTCAGTTATGTTATGATGAATGTTTTCTAGTATTGGAAATGTACTGTATATTTATAATAGCACCAAATATTCATGTTGCCACACGGCTGTATTTAGTTTATTTTCCTTTACTGAGAGGCGTCTCACCCCCAACATAAAATAATTTTCAGGAAACCTAGAAAGACCGGCGAATCGAGGCCGCCATTGAGATAGTAAAATACTACCCTACTTGGAGGGTAAGTTTTGATCTAGGAACTAGAGATTTATGTTATGGGTTCCTAGATATGTATACACTTTTGTATTTTTGGAGATTGTATATAAACACAGTATTTTGGGAATGTAGTAGACTCTGGTATTATGCATTTTATGATTATGAGAATGTGATTTATATTTACTGCTACTTAGGTTTCCACTGTGAATGTCAAATGTGTCCTCGTTACCCATAGGTTCGGGTTGACTTTATTGTTAAATATGTTTTTTATATGATAAGATAAGCGGGTCGTTACAGAATGACTTGGTCTAGGTTGATCCCCCTGGTTTTAGTCTAGCCTTTGGACAGCACAACCTTGACCACAGGAGTTTATTCATGGCGTTTAGTTCTAGGGAGAGTATTTCATGCATATGTATATATTTATGTAAATGATGTAATTGTTTTCAGTTCTAATTTATACTGTGAGAAATAAGTAATGAGTATACATTGTATTTTCAGTTAAAATAGAGATGTATGATTTTGTATACACTGAAACGCATGTTGACCACACACTGTTATTAACTTAATCTTCTTTCCTGAGAGGTGTCTCACCCCATTATACAACATATCTTTTTAGGGAATCCTAGAGATCGAATTTAGCAAAACCAGGGGGTGGAGACTAGTATAGTTTCTTTTTGAGAGTGTTGGCAAGAACTCAAATGTGAGTAGTTTATGTTGTAAGTCGCAGGGCTTGTATTGTGGTCATATGGACCGAGTTAGTTGGCTTATTAGTTTGAGATGTAATATGAAAATGAAAAGACCTTGATGTATGTTGGTGGTTAGACTCTGGTAGTAGATTATGAAAAATGTTTTATTTATTCCATTGCATGTTTTATATTATGAGATGATATCAGGTATACAGACGTCACTAAAATAGCATCCCGGGCCCACAAGGGGTTCGGGGCATTACATAAGGCATATGTTGAGTCCTTCAGAAACCGTTAAACTAATCAAAAATCTGAAAGTAACTACGTTCATAATAGACGAATAGGTCTTATTATAATCTATACCAAACCTTTGGGAGAAACCTTGTGCTACAAGACATGCCTTGTATCTCACAATTTCATTCATTTCATTTCTTTTACGTACAAAAACCCATTTATACCCAACAAGTTTGACATTCTCAGGTGTTTGGACTACTGGTCCAAATACCTTACATTTGGCTAATGAGTCTAGCTCAGCCTGTATTGTAACGACCTCAAAATCTTAATATAAAATGAAATATAATAAATAAAAAAGTCAACCAGAACCCATGGGTAACAGGAACACCTGTTATTCACAGCGAAAACCTACGCAGCAGTAAATATAAAATTACAACTATCCAATCATAAAACATAATACCAGAGTCTACTTACTCCAAAATAGCATATATATATATATATATATATATATATATATATATCCTAGTCATATTTGGAGATATATATATATATATATATATATATATATTTAATCTCCCATAACATTCCAAATATAACTAGGATCTCACAACAAAATAATTCTGATCCTAATACAAAATCTTACCCTCCTAGTGGGGTAAGCTCAACAGCGACCCGCCGGTCTCTCAGGGTCTCCTGAAAAATTAATTAAGTTCGGAGGTAAGACACTTCTTAGTAAGGGAAAATAAACTAAATACAGTTGTGTGGCAACATGAATATTTATTGCAGTTATACATACTCAGTACATTTCATATATCTAAAAACATACCTCATAACATGGTAGAATAATCAGTACATTTCATATTTCTAAAAACATACCTCATAACATGGTAGAATAATCATACACTTTCATATTTGCTAATAAATTATATCGTTCATAAAACTTTTGTTATAACTGATAATACTGAAAACATACCCAGAAAGAATAACTAGCTGATGTCATGTATTACCCCCCATGATGGGTTGTGCAGCCCAAAGGTGGGACTCGACAATGGCTGGCTGACCACTGCCGAGTCAAAAATGTCTGTAAGTACGATGGGCCCGCCACACCCTGGTTCAGACTGCTAGGTGGACGTCCACACTCTACTAAAAGCCACATCGACTATCCATCTCCCACCCCCTCGTGGGGTGGTTAGCACCAATCTGATCATGAATATCTGATCTATAAGTTACGGTACTGTGCTCTTGAACTGAACTAAACTAACATCCGGGTTCTGATAACATATAATACATGATATTATAGCATTTTTCATCATTTCATAAATATGGTCTCGCGCCGAAAATCATTTCATAAATACGGCCTCGCGCCGAAATCATTCCATATATACGGCCTCGCGCGAACATTTCATGAAATGAAGAATAGCTTCCCAAGAGGGGGTGAATTGGAAATCTTTTAATTTTATTTGATTTTTAAGTTTTCTAATTTTCATAACCCAACAAAATACAATATATATCAACACTTAAGAAAACTGGAATTTAAAATAATAATTCAATCAATGTAATCAATCAATCAATAACATTTAGGCTTCCGTTGCTTTCCCTGTAACCTTTTATTATTCACTTTACTTGATTAAGATTTCCTCAAATTAATCAACCTACTCCCCTTTTAGGTTTCCGCAAAAGATTAATCAAAACGTACTTTCTATTGATCAAGAACTTAATTTAAATCTCGCAACCTACACTCATAAATTTTATAACAAAAGCGAATAAAGTATGTAAATTAAAGTAGAGAGAAGGAAACAAGAGTTTTTACGAGGTTCGGCTTCAACACAGCCTACGTCCTCGCTTTTGGCAAAAACACCAAAGGATTTCACTATCTCAGTTCCTTTACCTGGTGGAACAATACCAACTTACAATGCACTCCTTCAATTAGGCTAGAGCCTACCTCTCCAAATAACAACCCTTTATTTGGTTCAACGATTCAACAACTCAGAATCGTTTAAGAAAGATAACGAAGGAATATGTGTACAAAAGAAAACTCTCATAGTAGAGTGAATTAATACACCAATCAGCTCACTTTATACCTCAAAGTAATTTAAATATAAGAAATTTCAAGCTCAATTACTTGGTATGGATTATCAAATAATTTTCCAAAGAAGATAAAAATTTTGATCGTTGGAAAACTTAATTTTAGAATGTAAATCGATTTCAGATCAGAGAGTTTATCTTAAAAGAATTTCAGATCCTTTGAAAACAAAATTTTGAATACTTGAAAATTAGTTGATCTAAAACCTTTAAAAAAAACTTACTTTGATCTAAAAGCCTTTGAATATCTTTAGATCAGAAAAGTTGTTGAAAAGCACTTGATTTGGAAACTTTAGAGGATTTCTCAATTTCAAAATTCTTTTGAATATTTCATCAAAGTTCTTTCTCTCTTTCTTTATACTTTCTTTTCTCTAATTTAAAATATTTGAGAGTAGAACTATTTATAGAGTTTTTTGAAATCATCCATTACTCCCAAAGATTCCTAAAATTCATTTCCAAATATTTTGAAATAAATATGTTTAAAAACATGGTTTTAAAAATCTTCTCTTTTTAAGCCCTTTTTATTTATTAAAAAAAAATACTTTTTAGAGTATATATGTTTAAAAAAATATTTTTGATTTTTCAAATATTTTGAAATAAATATGTTTAAAAACTTCATTATTTCAAAAAATTTTCTTTTCTTAAACCCTTCCTTTTTATGGATTTAAGAAATATTCTTTAGAGTATATATATATAAACATATTTTTGAATTTTTATGAGCTTCAAATTTCTTTATACTTAAGATTTACTTTGAAGTACTTACATTTGAGAATATCCTTAAAAGTATAATCTAGTTTTCAAAACTTGTTCTTCCACCATCTTTGTAGTTGCATTCTTTCCTTTGAACTTTTCACAATATGACTTCATTCTTCATGCTCTTTGTAATCCATGAACTTTCCTATACACTTGAGCTCTGTTATTTTCCTGAACACTTTTCCTTGAAACATATTAAATATATCATTTGATTTGTTATCATCAAAATAAGAATCGTAAGCCTTATTAGGCCAACATTTCATAAATACGGTCTCGCGGCAAAATCATTTCATATATATACGGCCTTGCGCCGAAATCATTTCATATATATCATTCTGAAAATAAATCAATTATCATGTATTTTCAACATCATTTGTACTGTAACATTTCATATTCCTGAAAACATACTTCATTCGTAACAAAGTCACATCGTAATACATTTCACATAAAATAATATTCATGCCACACATTTGTTGTATAAAGTCATACATTGTATTCTAAAAATCATAATTTCTGAAATCTCATACATATATACACATTTCAACATAATAGCGGTATTTTCCCAAACGTGCATTTCCTTTGTAGTATACAGAAATAATACATCCTTTTTTGAAAATAAATTTACTCATAAATAATAATAATTTGCATAGAAAATAACTGTTTTACTTTATTCCCTTTCCTGGCTACTGAGAAAAGCCCCTATAAATTCTGGTCTCACACCCATAGGATTTCCTAATCAATACCCTGAAAATGAAAACTCCCAGTACTAAACTTCAGTATTTTCATGCGAATATCATTTCCTATAACTATAATAGGATCAAATTCGACATAAAAAGTTTTACCTCAACTCAGGGATGATTTCCAACAGAGTTCCATCAACGATCCACTCCGGCAGATATGCAAAGAACTTCTCCAAGAGCGTCGTGGTGACTTCAGATCGTTGATTCGGCAAAAATCTCAAAGGGAGAAGAGGAGGGAGCCGAAGGGAGAAAGAGAGAGAGTGAGAGAGATTTCTTAATTATGAAGTTTAAATCCGGGTTTTTAATATTTATAGGCCTGGATTCGTCGACGAGACACGTCACCTCGTCGACGAGTCCTATAGTAAATTTGTCAATGAACTTGCACCTTCTTCGACGAATTTCAAGTTTCCCCAAAACCCTTTCTCGATATCTTCCCATCGACGAATCTTGTCTTCGTCGACGAGGTTCTCTTATACCCTCGTCGACGAATCCCCTGTGTTCGTCGACGAGGCCTTGATAATTTTCCTCGGTTATTCCTTCCAAAGCGCAATGTCGTCGACTTCCTCCTTCTGTTACTGTTTCCATTTCTCTTCCTCTTTATTATTTAAATCCTATTATTATTCGAGTTGTCACATTCTCCCCTCCTTATAAAATTTCGTCCTCAAAATTTACTATTCATATAATTCATCATCCCTTATTAGGCAAAATGATCTACTTAGTTTATTACTTACCCTCACTTATGGCGGAGGAATACCGTGGTTACATTTCAAGTCTTGAAAGATTACATATACCAAAAGAAAATTTCCCCCAAACTAAAATACCTCATACTACCTAAAACATTACATGTACCTGTAAAAGAAACATTACATATTTACTCACATTTCTTGATCACATATGGACTTCTTGGAATAATTGTGGATACTTATGTCTGATATGTTTCTCGAGTTCCCAAGAAGCCTCTTTTATTGCATGATTCATCCATAAAACCTTTACCAGAGGAATTTTATTATTACGTAGTTCCTGTTCCTTTCTGTCCAGGATCTGCATCGGTACCTCCTCATAGACTAGCGAATCTCTGAGTTCTAACTCACCATAGCCGATAATATGAGAAGGATCTGGGACGTATTTCCTCAACATGGATACGTGGAATACGTCGTGCATCCTGGATAGTGTAGGTGGCAAAGCTAGCTTGTAGGCCACCGGCCCCACTTTCTCTATAATCTCAAACGAACCGATAAACCTAGGGCTAAGTTTACCTTTCCTACCAAACCTCATAACTCCTTTTAACGGAGCTATCTTCAAAAACACATGATTACCAGTATCAAATTCTAAATTCCTGCGGTGATTATCGGCATAACTCTTCTGTCGACTCTGAGCTGCACTGATTCTTTCCCTGATAAGTCAAACTTTATCGTATGCCTGCTGTACCAGCTCCGGCCCCACAACTTGCCGCTCACCCATCTCATCCCAATACAAAGAAGATTGACATCTCCTACCGTATAGTGCCTCAAACGGTGTCATGCCAATACTGGACTGGTAATTGTTATTATAAGCGAACACTACCAATGGCATGAATTGAGTCCAGCTACTCCCAAAATCTAATACACATGCACGGAGCGTATCTTCGTGCATCTGTATCGTCCTCTCAGTCTGTCCATCTGACTGAGGATGGAATGTCATGCTAAATGATAATTGAGACCCTAGAGCCTCCTGCAAGCTCCTCCAAAATTGTGACGTGAATTACGGGTCTCGATCTAACACAATAAATGCAGGCACGCCATGAGAACGAACTATCTCCTGAATGTAAATTTCTATTAAACGGCTAAGGGAATAGCTGATCTTCATAGGGAGAAAATGGGCGGACTTAGTCAACCAGTCTACTATCACCCAAATCGCATTTTGGCCATGGGATGTCAACGGCAGCCCTGAGACAAAATCCATAGATATATGATCCCACTTCCACCCTGGGATAAATAGCGGTTGCAACCGACTCACTGGCCTCTGGTGCTCAGCTTTTACCTACTAGCACGTCAAACACTGGGCTACATACTCAGCAATTTCCTTCTTTATGCCACTCCACCAGTAGAACTCTCGCAGATCCCTGTACATTTTCGTACTGCCGGGATGAACCATATACAATGATCTGTGAGCCTCTTCTAAAATAGTCTTCCTAATATCAGTATTGACATGAACACATCTAGTACGAAACTGTAGAGCTCCGTCGTCTGCAATGCTGAATTCCTCCCCCTCACCACTCTACACTCTGTCTATCACCTCTACTAATTCTGAATCTTCTTTCTGAGCGGCTTTAATCCTCTCCTACAGAGTAGGCTATACCACTAGACTGGTGATGTATACCTGTGAGTCATTCTCAACCAACTCAATGTTGAGTCTCTCCAGATCCATCATGTTCGGATGCTGGATCTACATAGCCCTTAACTCTAATTCCTTAGATATCCTGCTCAGTGCATCAGCTACCACATTTGCTTTCCTTGGGTGGTAACTGATAGTACAATCAAAATCTTTAATTAACCCTAACCACCTTCTCTATCTCATATTCAATTCCTTCTGGGTAAAGAAATACTTTAAACTCTTATGATCAGAGAAAATCTCGCACTGCTCACCATACAGATAATGTCTCCAAATTTTCAATGAGTGTACCACTGCAGCCAACTCAAGATCATGGACAGGGTAGTTCTTTTCATATTCTTTCAACTGTCCGGACGCATACGCCACCACCCTGTCATGTTGCATCAATACACAGTCAAGTCCTTTCAAGGACACATCAATGTAGATAGTATAGCCCTCACCCCCTGACGGGATGACTAATACTGGCACTGTGACTAGCCTTTGTTTCAATTCCTGAAAACTTTGCTCACAACTTTCATCCCATTCAAATCTGGCATTCTTCTTTGTTAATCGTTTCAGAGGCCCTAATAAAGCTAAGAACCCCTCGACAAAATGACGGTAATATCCGACTAACCCCAAGAAACTTCTAATCTCTTGGACGTTCCTCAGTCTAACCCAATTCACTATCGCCTCAATCTTACTAGGATCTATAGAAATTTCATCCCCTAAGATAACATGCCCCAAAAACACAATTTTCTCGAGCCAGAAGTCACATTTGTTGAACTTGGCATACAACTTCTTTTCCCTGAGCATCTGCAAAACCTGTCTCAAATGTATCTCGTGCTCCTTATAGCTCCTCCAATAGACCAGTACATCATCAATAAAAACAACCACAACCTGATATAAATATGGATGAAAAATCCTATTCATCAAATCCATAAATATCGCAAGAGCATTCGTCAGACCAAATGGCATAACCAGGAATTCGTAATGCCCATACCTAGTCCTAAAAGTCGTCTTCGATACATCTTCTGCTCTCACCTTTACCTGATGGTAGCCTGACCTGAGATCGATCTTGGAATACACCCGTGTATCCAGGAGCTGGTCAAACAAATCATCGATACAGGATAGAGGATACTTGTTCTTGATTGTCACTTTATTAATCTCTCTGTAGTCTATACACATCCTCATAGACCTGTCCTTCTTCTTCACAAACAGCACTGGAGCTCCCCATGGAGATACACTAGGTCGTATGAAGCCCTTATCAAGCAAATCCTACAACTGATCTTTCAGTTCTGCCAACTCTGCTGGCGCCATTCGGTACGGTGCTTTAAAGATCGGCGTTGTACTTGGAAGTAGATCAATAGGGAAATCTACCTCACGATCAAGCGGCAAACCTGGTAATTCATTAGGGAACACATCTGTAAATTCTTTTACCACAGGCGTATTGATAAGCTTCAATTCATTTTCTGACATTTCCTTCACAAAAGTCACAAATCCCTGAGAGCCACTCTGGAGCAATCTCCTCGCCTAAACAGTTGAAACCATTTGAGGTAAAGATTGCACTTGTGACCCTGTAAATTTGAATTCTGGTTTCCTTGGAGGTATGGATATCACTTCCCTTGCACGACAGTCTATAATAGTAGAATTAGCTGCTAGTCAATCCATGCCGAAGATGATGTCAAACCCGTGCATATCTAGCACCACCAAATCAGCAGATAAAATTCTCCCCTGAACATCAACTGGACAACCATGAAGCATCCTACTACATCTCACCGCTGACCCGGTCGGTGTAGCCACTAATAACTCGACATCTAATGATTGTGTATCAACCTCACACAATTTAACACACCCCAAGGATACAAACGAATGTATGGCACTAGAATCAAAAAAGTGCAATAACTTTAAATGAAAGCATAATAACCATACCTATCACCACGTCACCTGCTGTCTTAGCCTCACCAGGCGTCAGAGTAAACACCCTGGTTGGAGTCGTATACCTCTTCTGGCCCCCATATGGTGCCTGGTTGCCTCCTCAAGCGGGTCTAGGAGCAAGAGCAGCATCAATCTGTGTCGGACACTCCCTCACCATATGTCCTGGCTCCCCGCACCTGTAGCAAACACCTCGCCCAGCACAACACTCCCCCAGGTGTCTCTTCTCGCAAGATGGGCAATCTGGAGATGGTTGCACACCCTGGAAACCGCGATTCTCTGTCTCTTGTCTCCGTTCTCTATAATAGCCACCTTTCTTCCACGAAGCACGGTTGAGTCTCTGCTGGGAACCGGAAGGTGTGAATCTCTTCTTCTGCCTCTGCTCCTTCGCCTCCAATTGCTCCCCAGTTTCTACTATAGTGGCTCTATCCACTAGCTCAGCAAAACCCTGTAACTTCAGAATCGACACTTGCTTATAAATTTCCCTCCTCAAACCTCTCCCAAACTGTCTTACCTTCTTTACTTCATTTGGTATAATGTACGGGGCGAAGCAAGATAAATTGATAAACCTCACCTCATATTGTTGTACGGTCTGCTATCCCTACTTCAGATTCAGGAACTCCTCAATTTTAGCTTCCCTGGACGAGGCTGGAAAATACCTGTCAAAGAATATTTCTTTAAACCGCTCCCACGTCATCTCCACAGGTACTATCCTCTGCTGCTCTAAAAGTCTCACTACCGACCACCATCTCTCAACCTCCCCAGTTAGTCTATAGGTAGCAAATAGCACCCTCTGTTCCTCATAACACTGCAGCACCACAAATATCTTCTCGATTTGTTGCACGCAGTTTTCAACGATTGCAGGATTCGTTCCCCCTAAGAAAGCTGGAGGATTCATCTTTATGAACTTCTCTATCGAGCTATCGTGGCCTGCCGATGGACCACCCTATTCTTTTGAACTCCTGGCAATTTCTGCCTTAACTTGTTGTGCCACACTGCATAGAACTGCATCTGATTCACTGCTCGCAGCACCTGAGGATCCAGCACCCTCACTCCCACTAGCATGGGCACTACTTCCTTCCTGAAAAGCAAATAACTTAACTCAGAACCCCCTTCTCTATACATATCATCCAACTTATATAATATATTCTCCTAATTAATTCATCTCTCCTGATCTTTATTCAAGGTTCAATTTTGAAACCTAGATACCCAACCTGACGATAGTTTACCATGACTTTCCTGAAATCGTCACCCTAGGAAAATCACACAAACCACCACGAAAGTCCTGCATCTAGACTACAAAACCAGACCTCAAATCCCCTTATCCTATACTCTGGTATTATTACTGCTGCACTCTAGAGTATACAGAACCTAGTATCCTAGGCTCTGATACCAAACTGTAATGACCTCAAAATCTTAATATAAAATGAAACATAATAAATAGAAAAGTCAACCTAAACCCATGGGTAACGGGGACACCTTTTATTCACAGCGAAAACCTACGTAGCAGTAAATATAAAATTACAACCATCCAACCATAAAACATAATACCAGAGTCTACTTACTCCAAAATAACATATATATAATCTCCCATAACATTCCAAATATAACTAAGATCTCACAACAAAATAATCCTGATCCTAGTACAAAATCTTACCCTCCTAGTGGGGTAACTCAATAACCTCAATGGCGGCCATGACCCGCCAGTCTCTCAGGGTCTCCTGAAAAATTAATTAGGTTCGGGGGTGAGACACTTCTTAGTAAGGGAAAATAAACTAAATACAGTTGTGTGGCAGCATGAATATTTATTGCAGTTATACATACTCAGTACATTTCATATATCTAAAAACATACCTCATAACATGGTAGAATAATCATACACTTTCATATTTGCTAATAAATCATATCGTTCATAAAAATTCTGTTATAACTGATAATAATGAAAACATACCCAGGATGAATAGCTAGTTGATGTCATGTATTACCTCCCATGACGAGTTGTGCAGCCCGTAGGCAGGCCCGACAATGGCTGGCCAACCACTACCGAGTCAAAAATATCTGTAAGTACGATGGGCCCGCCACACCCTGGTCCGAACTGCCAAGTGGACGTCCACACTCTACTGAAAGCCACATCGACTATCCATCTCTCACCCTCTCGTGGGGTGGTTAGCACCAATTTGATCATGAATATCTAATCTATAAGCTACGGTACCGTGCTCCTGAACTGAACTGAACTAACATCTGGGTTCTGATTACATATAATACATGATATTATAACATTTTTCATCATTTCATAAATACGGCCTCGCGCCAAAAATCATTTCATAAATACGGCCTTGCGCCAAAATCATTCCATATATACAGCCTCGCGCCGAACATTTCATAAATATGGCCTCGCACCGAAATCATTTCATATATATCATTCTGAAAATAAATCAATTATAATGTATTTTCAACATCATTTGTACTGTAACATTTCATATTCCTGAAAACATGCTTCATTCGTAACAAAGTCACATCGTAATACATTTCACATAAAATAATATTCATGTCACACATTTGCTATATAAAGCCATACATTGTGTTCTAAAAATCATAATTTCTGGCATCTCATACACATATACGCATTTCAACATAATAGCGGTATTTTGCCAAACGTGCATTTCCTTTGTAGTATGCAGATATAATACATCCTTTTCTGAAAATAAATTTACTCATACATAATAATAATTTGCATGGAAAATAACTGTTTTAGTTTATTCCCTTATTTGGCTACTAAGAAAAGCCCCTATAAATTCTGGTCTCACACCCATAGGATTTCCTAATCAATACCCTGAAAATGAAAACTCCCAGTACTAAACTTCAGTATTTTCATGCGAATATAATTTCCTATGACTATAGTAGGATCAAATTTGGCATAAAAAGTCTTACCTTAACTGAGGGATGATTTCTAACGGAGTTCCACCGACGATCTGTTCCGAAAGATATGCAGAGAACTTCTCCAAGAGCGTCGTGGTGGCTTCAGATCATCGATTCGGCGAAAATCTCGAAGGGAGAAGAGGAGGGAGCCTAAATGAGAGAGAGAGAGTGTGTGTGTGTGTGAGAGAGATTTCTTATTTATGAAGTTTAAATCCAGGTTTTTAATATTTATAGGACTGCATTCGTCGACGAGACACATCACCTTGTCGACAAGTCCTGTAAAAAGTTCGTTGATGAACCTGCGCCTTCGTCGATGAATTTCAAGCTTCCCCAAAACCCTCTCTTGGTATCTTCTCATCGACGAATCTTGTCTTCGTCGACGAGGTTCTCTTATACCCTCATCAACGAATCCCCTGTGTTCGTCAACGAGGCCTTGATAATTTCCTTCGGCTATTCCTTCCAAAGCGCAATGTCATCGACTTCCTCCTTCTGTTACTATTTCCATTTCCCTTCCTCTTTATTATTTAAATCCCATTATTATTCGGGTTTTCATGTAACGACCTCAAATTCTTAATATAAAATGTAACATAATAAATGGAAAAGTCAACCCAAACCCGTGGATAACGTGGATACCTATCAATCACAGCGGAAACCTAAGCAACAGCAAGTATAAAATCTCATACATCCAACCATAAAACATAATACCAGAGTTTACTATATCATCAAAATACTGTTTCTATATACAATCTCCAAAAAGTCAAAATAACACTAGGATCATTCAACAAAAACCTCCTGATCCTAGTTCAACGCTTACCCTTCTAGTAGGGAAGCTCCAATCACTCAATGGCGGCCCTAACCCGCCAGTCTCTCTAGATTTCCTGAAAATCATTTAATGTTCGGGGGTGAGACACTTCTCAGTAAGGAAAAATAAACTAAATACAGTTGTGTGACAACATGAATATTTAATGTAATTATAGATATACAATACATTTCATATATCTATACACATTTATCATAACTGAATAATCATATGCTTTCATAATTGCTGATAAATCATATTACACGTAAACATCTGTTATACTGATAATACTGAAAATATACCCAGAATGAATAGCTAGCTAATGTCATGTATTACCCCCCATGACGGGTTGTGCAGCCTAAAGGCGGGACCCAACAATGGCTGGCCGACCACTGCCGAGTCAAGTATGTCTGTAAGTACGATGGGCCCGCCACACCCTGGTCCGGACTGCCAGGTGGACGTCCACACTCTACCGAAAACCACATCAACTATCCATCTCTCACACCCTCGTGGAGTGGTTAGTACTAATCTGATCATAGATATCTGATCTATATAGCTATGGTACCGAGCTCCTAAACTGAACTAAACTAATATCCGGGTTCTGATATCATATAGTACATGATTACATAGCATCTTTCATAATTACAGCTTCATGCCAAACATTTTATAATTACAGTCTCGTGTCGAACATATCATAATTACGACATCGTGCCAAACATATCATAATTACGGTCTCGTGCCGAACATATCATAATTACAACCTCATACCGAACATATCATAATTACGTACGTCATTCTGAAAATAATCATTTAATCATATATTTGTCATAATCATAATGTACTGTATACTTTCATAACTTCTCAAATCATACTGCATTCATATCATCATCATATCATAATATTTTTCCACGTAAAATAATATTCATGCCACACATTTGCTGTATAAAACCATACATAGCATTTTAAAATCATACTTTCTATCATCTTATACATATATATACACATTTCAACGTATAGCAGTATTTTTCTCAAACGTACATTTATTCCATAATATTCAAATATCGTAAATACTTTCAGGAAATCAAGTTACTCATAAATAATAATAATTTACGTGAAAAATAACTGCTTTAGTTCATTCCCTTACCTGACTACTGAGAAAACCTCCTAAAATATCCTAGTCTAACCCCCGTAAGATTTCCTAATCAATACCCTGAAACTAAAAACTTTTAGTATTAAATTTCAGTATTTCTACGTGTACGTCATTTCTTATAACTACCATAAGATCAAATTTGACTTAAAAAGCTTTACCTCAACTTAGGGATGATTTCCAAATTGCTTTCACCTACGATCCGCTCCGGCAGATTTGGAGAGAACTTTCCTAGGAGTGTCGTGGTGACTTCGGATTATCGATCCGGCGTAAATCTGGCCCAAAATCGATGAGAGAGAGAGAGGGCCAAATGGGAGAGAGAGAGAGTTAGCTTAATTGTGAAGTTAAAAATTGGATTTTTGATATTTATAGAACTAGATTCATTGACGAGCCACGTCATTTCGTCGATGAATCCTTTAATAATTTCGTCGACGAAATTTAGTCCTCATTGATGAAATTCAGTCGACTCAAAACCTCTCTCGGTATTTCTTCATCGATGAAATTTAGTCTTCGTCGATGAATTTTCTTAAACATTCGTCGACGAATCCCTTGTATTCATCGACGAAGCCTTGATGATTCCCCTTCTTTTATCCTTCCAAAGTGCAATGTCGTCGACGAAGTTAACTTCCTCCTTCTGTTACTGTTTTCCATTTCTCTTTCTCTTTATTATCTAAATTCCATTTTTATTCGGATTGTCACATGTCACATGTATTGCTTCTTTCCATTTTGGCCAATCATTTCGATATCGACATTCTTCTATAGTTTGAAACTCAAGCTCATAATCATTAATAATTTCTGAAGCAATCACATATGCAAACACATTGTCAACAACAACTTTATTTCTTCTCTGCATATTTTTAAATTTTAATGAGATCTCATAATTTTTCGATAGCGGAAACACTTCTAGTGTTGCTTCTGTGGAAATATGGGATTGTTGATTTATATATTTTTTAACCTTTTCTTGATTGTTAATTACCTCTTTTGGAGTGTCACTTTTATTTATTTCCTTTTTCTTTCGATGAACAGTATCCTTTGCACCAATTAGTCTACCACACTTTTGGCGCACTTTAGATTCACTAGCTGCTATTCCCATTGGGTGTTCTTCAGGAACAATCAATCTAACAGGAATATTTGCAGCCAGAACATGTGATTAAGTGACCCTTTTGGTGTCTACAAAAACATCTAGCAATTGATTTGCAACATTCTGCAAATGAATTATTCTTTGAACTTCAAGTTCACATTGATCTGTGCATATATTAAGATTAGACAAAGTTGGTGTGTTCCAACAAATTTCTTGTGTTTTTAATCTTTTTCCTTCTCCTAATGATGGAAAAACTGATTCATCAAATTGACAATCTAGAAATCTTGTTCTAAAAAGATCACCTGTTAGTGGTTCAAGATATCTAATGATAGAAGGAGAATCAAAACCAACATAAATACCAAGACAACGTTGTGGTCCCATCTTACTTCGTTATACAGGTGCAATAGGAACATATACTGCACAACCAAAAACTCTAAGATGAGATATATTAGGTTGGTGGTTAAACACAAGCTGTAAAGGTGAAAACTTGTGATATGCAACTGGTCTAATTCTAATCAAAGACGCAACATGCACTATAACATGACCCAAAGCAGATGCAGGAAGCTTTGATCGCATAAGCATAGGTTTAGCAATAAATTGTAAATGTTTAATGAAGGATTTTGTTAAACCATTTTGTGTATGAACATGTGCAATAGAATGTTCAACACTTATTCCTATTGACATGCAATAGTCATAAAATGCTTTTGAAAAAAATTCACCTGCATTATTTAAACAGCAATCTGAATGGAATGATCAGGAAAACTTGATCTTAACTTTATTATTTGAGCAATAAATTTAACAAAAGTAACATTACGAGTTGAAAGTAGACAAACATGTGACCATCGAGTGGAAGCATCAATTAAAACCATGAAATATCGAAATGGTTCATAGGATAGATGGATTAGACCACAAATATCTCCTTATATTCTTTGCAAAAAGATGGAGCCTCTAAAGATAATTTAGATGGAAAAGGTATAACAAGTAGTTTTCCTTTAGCACAAGAAGTACAAAAAGAATCACTAGGTAAAAGAACTTTCTGATCCTTTAATGGATGTCCATGTGTATTTTTAATGATTCATCGCATCATAATTGAACCAGGATGGCCAAGACAATCATGCCAAAGTATAAAACTTTTAGGCTCCAAGCACTTTCGGTGCATAAAATTTGATTCAACCATCCTTATTTTTGTGAAATATAGGCTAGATGAAAAACTAGAAAATTTTTCTAATATGATCTTCTGCCATAAGTAAACAAGAAATTAACTCAGAATATTTTGTAAATCTACGCTCTCGATATTGCTGCTACAGGAGCACATTCGAGGCATAAAAAGTTGAATATGTTTTTTCTAACATATCATCATCGGTAATTTTTTTTCCATATAATTTCAATTGAGAGCTAATTTTAAACAAGACTGAATTATATTTACTTACAGTTCTAAAATCTTGCAGTCACAAGTGTATCCAATCATATTGAGCTTTTGGAAGAATTACCGTTTTTTGGTGTTTATATCTCTCTTTTAAGTTGTTCCAAAGGACTAATAGATCCTTAATAGTAAGATACTCAATTTTCAATTCTTCGTGTAAATGTTGTCGAAGGAAAATCATTATTTTTGCTCGATTCTGTAGGGATGCTTGATTTCGTTCTTCAATTGTACTTTCAAGATTCATAGCATTAAGGTGAATCTCAGCATCAAGT
The DNA here is from genome assembly GCF_029873635.1 of Malania oleifera. Lineage (NCBI taxonomy): Eukaryota > Viridiplantae > Streptophyta > Magnoliopsida > Santalales > Ximeniaceae > Malania > Malania oleifera. The sequence continues at coordinate 85,675,531 of NC_080429.1, read as the reverse complement.
ACCAATGATAGATAATTTCTTTGAAAAATATCAAAGGCAACGAATTCAAACTTTGTGAAGTTTGATATCATAAAGTCACTTTGAAAACAATTAAAAATTCAAAGTTAGGCAAATGGAAATGTTATTCTCACATATATCCCAATATAAAAATATTTAAGGACACATACTCAAGATAAGAGATATAGTTAACATATAAATATAGTTTGACGTAAAACTAAAGTTATTTAGATAACAAATGTTAAAAGAAACAAGATTCTTACCTTAGAATAATACCAACGAAACTTACTATACCATTAAAGACTTGATCGTACTAATAACGTGTTGTAGATGAAATAAAAAGAAGAATACCCAAAAAAATAAAAATTGAAGTTATAGGAATTCAACAGTCTAATTTTTAAGAAATTAGATGTTTTTAATCATCTTATTATCTCATTTTGTTATAAAGCATGTTTTTATATAGACAAATATATTGACATTCGAAAGGTTAACCACATAATGAACCATTATGTAAGCATATCAAAAGTTGTAACTTATTATCTAAATAGTCATTCATATATCTATATATATATATATATATATATATATTATAATATTAATTTATTTATTTCGTTACAATTATTAATAGCTCAAAAGCTAAAGGACACCTAGTATATATAATGGTAGTTATTAATTTTTTTAATCGAGTTTGTAAAACATTTGTAATATAAATATATATTAGACAGCTGTCTTTTGAGGAAAAAAAAAAAAAGCTTTTATGAGACGCTTTTTTTTTTTTTTTTTTTAAAAGGACACCTACCATGAATAAAATGGTAGTTATTCAATGTGTTATACTGTTATTGATGCACCTGGCTGGCTCTGTACCACCCGTGGAGATGGAATTGAGGTTGAGGTTTGATCGTACGGTGGAAGACTAGCTGATTCGCTAACCTTCCCTTCTCCTCACGCATTTCACCTACTATCCCCAACAAGGCTGTTAAGTAGGGGCGCCGCACCTCCATCTGCCCCCCTCACCCCCAGTATACATACACACGCACACCGTCGATTCAACCGCTCCCGTGTTCTCTCCTTCTCTCTTCCTTTTCTTTTTTACCTGCACGCTACAGTGCTACTGCTAGTAATCAATTATTAACACGCGCACTAGCTACCTTCATTTGCCACAGTTGGAAAGTAATTTGCTGCTGAACGCGATGATTCCTCTTTCTTTCTTCGTCTACACCTCACTCCTCGCCGCACTCCTCCACTTCCTCCTCCGCTTAGGGCGGCGCACCCCCCGGCCGCTTCCGCCGGGGCCGAGGCCGTGGCCTCTGGTGGGCAACCTGCCCCACCTGGGTCCGGTGCCCCACCACACGCTGGCGGCGCTGGCCCGCACCTATGGGCCCCTCATGCACCTGCGGCTGGGGTACGTGAACGTGGTGGTGGCAGCGTCGGCGGCGACGGCGGCCCAGTTCTTGAAGACCCACGACGCCAACTTCTCTAGCCGACCGACTAACTCCGGCGCCAAGCACATAGCGTACAACCACCAGGACCTGGTTTTCGCGCCCTACGGCCCCCGCTGGCGCATGCTCCGCAAGATCTGCTCCATCCACCTCTTCTCCGCCAAGGCCCTGGACGATTACCGTAACGTCCGCGAGGTACCCCGCCCTTCTGCCCGCTCTCTCTTTAATTTACGCTCTTATTTTCTTAATTTAATTTACAAATAGAATTTCTCTCGTTAATTAATTTAGTTTTTTCTTTTCGAAAAAAAAGGGGGAAAATTTCAGAGCCAGAACTTCGGAAGTAAGTAGAAGGTATCACATGGATAAATTAAATTAAAATTTTCCAAGTTGAAATTTCACATCCAAAAATTTTCGGATAATAAATGGGTATACTGTGAGTACGTAATTGATATCTCATTTCTATCCAGTCTAGCAACTTAACTGGACTAGAATCCAGCGCACCAGAAAATCTTGGGCCGGAATGTATGTATCTGAAATCTAGGCATGCACTTTGCCCAGTTGATCTAATTCATTACTATAATTTTTAATTAAAAATGTATTCAATGCTTTTCGATTTAATTAAATATAAAAATTAATTCAATTCAATGTGGTGATCCAAGTAGTAGGGGAATCCTGTTAGATTTTTTCAAACTCAATCATTATAAATGGAAAGTTTAGCTCCTGGCAACTATTTTTTACTAAAGTCGTCAATTCTGAGTTCTTAATTCTTGCATGATAAAAATAAATATGTTATTAATTTTAAAATTAATATTAATAACTTTTGAATAAATTTATTTTATATGATTCCCTTCCGTTTTGGTTTTTTTGCAAATATCAAATTTATCTTTATATAAAATATATTTTATTTTTTAAAAATAATTAATAATTGAGAATATAAATTTAAAAAAAGTATACAGATCCTTAAATGTAGGAGACTGTTCAAATCAAATCTCTTTTTCTAATTATTCATAACTAATTTTAAAAGATTGTCTTGCAATTAATCATTTTTCTCTTTTAAAATCTTTAATTCTTAATTAGTTTTTACAATAATTTTAAAAGAAATTTTTGAGAATGTTTTTAGCTTTTAAAAGGTATAATTGTATAATTTTTCAAAGAAAAAAACTAAAAAAAAATCATCTTTTTAAAAATTTAAAAAGTTATTTTTCAACCTAGACCTTCTTTTTACTTTTAAAAAGAAAAAATAAAAAGATACTCACCTAAGTTTAGCCAAATAAATTAATCAAACTTTAAAAAATATATACATCCGACATCGTAATATCAAAAATAAATACACAATATTGCGTCAATATAAATACATAGTTAATAGTAATATTAATAATATAAATGCAGGAGGAGATAGGAGTGTTGACGCGGGCATTGGCGAGTGCGGGAGAGTCGCCCGTGAACTTGGGTCAGCTGCTGACCATATGCACAACAAACGCGCTGGGGCGGGTGATGATTGGAAGAAGAGTGTTCGTGGACGCCGGCGCCGATGCAAAGGCAGACGAGTTCAAGCAGATGGTGCTGGAGGTGATGGTGCTGGCCGGCGTCTTTAACATTGGAGACTTCGTGCCCGCCCTCGAGTGGCTCGACTTACAGGGCGTCGCCGCCAAAATGAAGAAGCTCCATAAGAGGTTCGACTCCTTCCTCGACACTATTCTCCAGGAGCACCGCCGCGTGCTGCTCCACGCCGGTGGTGGTCACCACCCGGACTTGTTGACCAAGTTGATCTCCTTGAAAGACGATGCTGATGGTGAGGGAGGCAAGCTCACTGACACAGAAATCAAAGCCTTGCTCTTGGTAAACCAATCCCTCTCCTTCTCTCTCTCTCTCTCTCTCTCTCTCTCTCTCTCTCTCTCTCCAATAATTCATCCACGGATGCTTTTAGATGTCAGACAGAAAATGACAAATGAAAAGAGAAATACCGAAGGAAAAAAGTCACAATGACCATCGTCATCGTCCCCCACCTCTGGTGGCCGATTGACAAAAAAGTGGGCTCATTAATTTTCAAACAATATCAGTCATCACGCTCTCCTAACAAAGAATCCATCTGCATCTTCCTTTTGCATTACATCCATGGTGTTACATCAGTCTGGGAGAGTGACCTACCCCTCAGCTGCATATATTTAGGTCGGATTTGAATTTAAAAGGAGATCATCCTTTTCTATTGTTAATTTGAATCTAATTCATTTAATAAATGAATTATATATATAGATTTGGATAGGTTATTCATTATTTTAAAAATAATAATATCTTATAATTTTTATTTTTACTTATAAACTTTTATATAAATAATATTTTATGACTCGAGTGTGGGACAAAGTTGGATGGTAACTAAAGATAATTAAAGAAAAGTAGAATTCGGGCATTTTGGATGACTATTAATTTTCTTCTCGTGTTTAGGAGTAATGGTTAAAGTTGTAAGTGAAGATAAAAAAAGGGTAGAATTTCATGATTGATAGTGGTCCATTTTAGAGGACTGTTGTTTGCCTATTTTAAATTTAATTGGTTTCTCAATTGATTAAAAAAATGTATTGCATACTTTTTTTCTTTTTTAATTAGGGGTGTGTTTTTTAGAAAGCTCTAAAAAAAGTAAGGAGTATGTATTTACCTTGAGAAAATGTAGATGATCTCCACTGAGTCGTGGCTTATTTTCAGAGGGTATACACATTATAGCTGAAGTATGAAATAGTCCAGAAAGCAATTTTTAATTGATAGGGAAAATTATGCAGTGACTCTGTGGACATAGGTATATTATCGAACCACGTAAAGTCATGTTTTTCTTCTCTCTTTAATTTTTTTCTAATTTTTGTAATTGTTGTGTGTGCACATAATCTTAGGGCGTAATTTCTCAACAATAAGTGTCAAAATCGACAGTTCAAATTGGGCTCGGGTGTTCATGCATATGTTCTTGTGGATGTTATCCCATAGAAGATGAGCAATGGAACCTACAAATGCTAATCCCATAGATGCATGGACTTCTATAGTTTCATGCTTTTTCACATAGTTAAATTGTGGCTACCAGTTGGTTGCATGGCATGAAGGTGATCAATATTTGCATCTAGATCATAGCAAGGATAAGAGGGGGGGGGGGGGGAGAGATCCCATAGAAGAGGAGCAGTGGTACCTACGAATGCTAATCTCATATATGAGTGGACTCCTATAGTTTCAAGCCTTATCACTTGGTTAAGTAGTGGCTACTAGTTGGTTGCATGACATGAAGGTGATCAAGATTTGCATCTAGATCAGGGAGCTACTGTTTGATCATTGAAAATTGATCTTCTGCAAATCTTAGAACCCAAACCCTAATTTTCTGCACAAACATAGTGATGGAAGATTATGGAAATTCCACGACAACGACTTTGAGGGACATGGACTCCAACGAGGACACCTATGATAAAAGTGTTTATGAAGCGAAGATGCTACTTCTAGATCCCCTGTCTCAGCTCTGGTCGGGTTGGTGTCATTGGGCCTAACTGCCAGGAGAGAAATTGAAGAAGATTGAGGTTGTCGTATGCATCCAAAATTTTGATAGTTGTGGTCTTGCTTTTTTTACTTTTTAATCGTCACTGTCACATTCAGAGCGGCGACTATCACTGGAGGAGAACGGTCATGGTAGCAGCGGTAATGGCCACAAGATTCGGAGGCGGACGCAGACGCAGACGCAGACGCAGACGCGGTGGCAGTGGTAGCCACAGTGGAGCCATAGGCTACAGTGGTGGTGATCGTGGTAGAGTCATAGGTCTTGGTGATGGCAGCGGTGGTAGCCACAAGATTTAGTGGCAAATGCGGATGCAGCGAAAACGGTAGTTGTAGAAAGGCCATAGGCCACGACAGGGTAAAGTCATAGGCCATGGCGGTAGCAACGATGGTAGTCGCAAGATTCAAAGGCAGACGTGGATGCGATGACGGTTGTAGCCATAGTAGAGCCATAAGCTACGACCGTGGTAATTGTGGTAGGGCCATAGGTTGTGGCTGCAACAGTAGTAGCCACAAAATTCGGAGGTGTACACGGATGCGGCAGTGGTGGTAGCCACAATGGAGGCATAGGCTATGGCATTCATGGTTATGATAGAGTCATAGGTTGTGGCAGCCATGGTAGCGATAGTCGTAGGAGTCGGAGGCGGAGGCGGATGCAAATGCGGTAGCGGTAGTAGCCACAATAAAGCTAAAGGCTACAATGGCGGTAGCCACAATAAAGCCATAGGCTACGGCGGTGATGGTCGTGGTAGAGCCATAAGCCGCGGCGGCGGCAAAAGTGGTGTCGGCGGAGGGCTAGGATTTGAGGTGGGAGTCGTGGCTACGGAAGGAGTGATGTCATCGCTGATCGACATTACAAGAACGATTCTTCCACTTCCGCTTGTGCAAACGATTGTTTGAGTATATGCAGCTTCAAGTATCCGGAGGCATAGGTCTAAAAACTCGAAGGGGGTGAATATTTGTTAGAGATTGTTGAGTTGTTGCTCATATTCAAAGGGTATAGTTTGAAAGCTCTAGAAGGGTGATTATTCACCAAGTTGTTAAGTTGTGATTCACATTCAAAGAGTATAGTATGAAAGCTCCAAAGGGATAATAAATATTCATTAAGGTGGAAATTGTTAAGTTATAGCTCAGGGTATACACTTGAAGGTTGTTTTAAATTAGAGTCATGGTACAATATAATTGTATATCATATGAGGGTGTGGTATAGTATTTAAAATCGTGGTGTAATAAAATTGAGTACGGTATAGTATGTTAGAATTATGGTACAATACAACTATATATCATATGAAGATATTTTGGGATTTCATATGAGACTATATATACACATTGTAACTAATGGTTGAAACAACTCGAAAGGTAATTTTTTATTAATAGTGAAAATTGCACAGGCACTTCATGGATGTGGGTATATTGCCGAATCATGTAATTTTTGTTCTTATTCTCTTTTGTATTTTTCTCTAATTTTCGTATTTGCTATGCGTGTGCATGCATAATTTTAGGATGTAATTTCTCAACAATCTCGCATTAAGTAGTTAGGTCAACAAATTAGGGGATTGGTCGAAAAGTACCATTAATATGTCACCAATTATGGTAGTCTCTATAGGAAATATGATCACTCTTTTTTGGACCCTATCTTCTAGCACGAATTCTTCGTGTCAATTATCCTTTCACTAACTAGATCATTTATTTAATCTCAAGAGATGAAAGTTGCTAATATGATTGCATTAGTTTTGACATGGACACCTTTATCTTCTTCCCAACACCCTCTTCCAAGGTCTTCCCTTATATGAGTCATATTGATCTAAAGGAAGATTGTCAAATGGAGGCTTGTCAAATAAGAACTTGTTAAATTGCTCTCTCCTTTTCCTTATAAGAGAAGAATGAGTGCATCTAAGGTTTATGTCTTTTTCCACCTTCTAGTGCTTATGCTATCCTTCATTCACTACAAAGTTTTCTTCACCTTCTCTAGAGCTCTTTCCTCTCCTTCATAGAATGCATCATTGTTGTATATCATCTCTTGGCCCTTTATCGATCCTTGCTCGGGTAAGTTTACAACCCCACTCCCCAATCTTTAGTGGTAACGTTTTATAGGTCTAATCTTCCTAATCTTTTAACCCCTTTTTGTGTTCTACCTTCCCTTTATTTTGTTTTATCCCCATGACAATATTTATTTTTGGTATTTGTTTTGTTTATTCTCGTACAGGCTTAATACCTTTGGAAAATCTTTGTCAAGCTTCTTTCATTTTGCTAGGTTGTAGCCCTTTTATTCCCATCTAGGATAATTACCCTCCAAAGTTTCTCCTAAGCCTTTTTTGTTTTTTTTTGTTTTTGAGCTAGGTGCCCTTTTAATCTCATCTAGTACCCTTAGGAAGTAATTCCCAAGTTTTGTTGGCCTTTTCCAAGCTAAAGATTGTCAACTTCACTAATTTGGATTGGGCATTTGCCTTGAAGTTTTTAGATCTCTATGTGACAGATGACGAATGACTTAAACGCTACTACCTCTTTCTTTACTTTAGTGCAACAGAGTTGCTTTGTTTTTGGATTTGGATTCATAGTCATCCTTTACATGATTAATCATTAATTGAGATTTATTACAAACTTCCAGGAGATTTCTACTTAGGAATTTTCTTTGTTATTTGTTATTTTGAAGTTAAACATAAGATAAAGTCAAAAACTTCAACAAGGTGAATTGCACCTAGGGATTTGTTTTGTTGTTTATTGTTTATAGTTGAAACCTAGAGTGTCTTGTATGGTGCTCTAATCATTACCATATATCAAATTCACTTTATCCTAGAGGTGATTTTATCAATCTTCTTGATGCTATTTCTTTTCTATAACACTTGCTTTAGAGGTCAATCAATTTGTAAGACGACATTGTAGGCTTGGAAGTAGGGTATGAACTTCTTTGTAAAGGTCAAAAGGGCATAAGCTAGTGTTTTACAAGATGTCATTTACATTTGCCTTCATATGCTTCTTAATTTGTTCTTTGAAAATATGGTTCACTAGCCTTGTATTAGTTGCTATATGTCTCGAAGTCCAAATAGCATAGCATAAATAGATTCCTTTTCCCATAATGAAAGAAGCCTACTTCTCATCTTTTGCGCTCATGAAGATTTGGTGGTTCACTCTAGAAGGAATCCATATAGATTAACAATTTATGCCTTGACGTGGCATCTACACAAGGTTGGTTTTGAAAACAAGGGATGTTAATCCCCCTAAGTAAGCTTTGTTAAAGTTCATAATCATTGCATACTTGTCATTTTCTATTTTCCTTTTTAACCAAGACAACGTTTGAGTCATTTTGTATTATTAACCCCTTTAAAGATACTTCTGACTCCTATGTTTATCACTCAAAAAGCTACTTCTGTCTCCTATGTAATTTGGATGATAAATATTTGGTTTCACCCAGTAACTTGGGCGACTACCTCATGTTCAAGCAATACATATTAGCTATACTTTAAGGTGTGCACCAAGATGGAACAAATACACACTAATCTTCATTATCGTAATAGTCTGTTATTAATATTATTATTTTTTCCAATTAAAATATTATTTAGTTCACTAAAATTTAAGTTGTGAATAACCTTGATCCTTACCTAAAAAAAAATAGTGAGAATTATTTAACCTGCATATGTATTTTTTTTGTCATTCATTTCGTCTGGTGGGTAAGCATGACCGTAAGGTTTTATTTCGTCTTTTATTGGCTGCTATGAATATAAGATATTAATGGGGGTAGGTTTAGAAAAGTTATTTCTAGCTGGTCATGTGTCCGGAGCATGTATCCATCGCGAGTGCACATTCAAATTGGTACGTGGCACCCGAAGCATACATGCATTTCTGTGGCCCTTTTTAATTTTGATATACAAAACGACATGATTAAAAATAAATGGACATGGACATGGACATGGAATGTGACAAGCCCAATACCCATCAGTGATGGATCAATGGTGATGCTAAACGTGATAGCATGTGCGTCCATCCGCGTGACCACCCGCGCACCAACCCACGCAGTACCCCATCACTTGGTAGCTGTATCTGTTCCTTATAAAATGCTAAGCCTCCCTCTCTGCATGCATGCATACATACATACATACAATATATTATATATCAAAAACTAATCTGACGCAGTGGCCCTATTACTACTATTGCGACGCGTGTGATGATAAAAACTTTTTTTTTTTTTTTTTAAATGCATGAATTGCAGAACATGTTCACCGCAGGAACAGACACGTCATCAAGCACCGTAGAATGGGCCATAGCAGAACTGATCCGGCATCCCAACATCATGGCCCAGGCCCAGCAAGAGCTAGACTCCGTGGTGGGGCGAGGCCGGCTGGTGTCCGACTCCGACCTCCCCAACCTTCCCTTCCTTCAGGCCGTCGTCAAGGAAACATTCCGCCTCCACCCCTCCACGCCCCTCTCTCTTCCCCGCATTGCATCCAACGCCTGCGAAGTCGACGGCTACTACATCCCCAAAGGCTCCACTCTTCTGGTGAACGTGTGGGCCATAGCGCGGGACCCTGCAGTCTGGAACGACCCGCTCGAGTTCCGCCCTGCTCGCTTCCTGCCGGGTGGGGAGAGGCCCAACGCGGACGTCAAGGGAAATGATTTCGAGGTGATACCGTTCGGGGCGGGGCGGAGAATATGCGCGGGCATGAGCCTGGGCCTCCGCACCGTGCAGCTGCTGACCGCCGCCCTAGTTCAAGCCTTTCGGTGGGAGCTGCCGGAGGGGGAAGTGGCGGAGAAGCTGAACATGGAGGAGGCGTACGGGCTCACGCTGCAGCGTGCCGCTCCCCTGACAGTGCTCCCCCGCCCTAGGCTCCCTCCCCACGTCCTTCTTCGCTCCTCCTCCTGAGATAATCCATTAGCTAGGGAAGCTAGCTGGGGCACAGGGTACTGCCAGCTTAACCCCGGCCACTCGGCCTTGCTCTTGTGTTTATTTACTTATATATATGGACTCAAACGTATACATTTTATAATTGATGCTATGCATGCAGTGTTATATATATACTGCTGGGCGAATCTGAATTTGTTATTTTCAAATGCATGTTATTTAAAAGACAAAAAAAGCAAAAAACAAAAACAAAAAACAAAAGGAAATATATGAACTTAAAAGAAAGGGAAAATTTTTAAAAGACAATAGATCAAGATCGTGTTTTTTTTATTTTTTTTTTTTTTTTTTTTTTTTTTTTTTTTTTTTTTTTTTGGCGTAAGTGGCTATTGAAAATTCAAAAACATCTTCCCTTTGTTTTAGACATTTTATACATTTTTTTTTTTTTAAACTTGTGCAAATTTAAAGAACTTTATATGCATAAAACATATAATCCGATGCCATGCCTGAACTTTAGATGTCATGATTCAAATTAAATTAATTGCCACATAACAGCATACTAATTAATATTGATACTAATAATTCTTTTTTAAGTAAGTGATGTCAATGAATATGGCATATTATCATTTTCACTATTAGCCTCTTCAAAATGAGAAAAATTTAGTGTAAAGACTCGAACCCGAGTGGGTTCTTATATATAATTTTTTAGGAAGCAAATAAAACTCAATTGTTTTTATTATCAGAGGACTAATTAGTTTCATTACAATTGTATCTCAAATATTTAAAAATTATCATTTCTTAAAAATTTTAAATACACTAACGTAATTCAAATGGTATTATATTAATTTTTATTCTACTCTATTCTTTCTATTCCCATCCATACATTTGTTACGTTAGATTTCTGGTACATTCTTTAAAATTATCTGTAAGGTAAAATAATGATTGGGGTGAGACTACGCTCAATAAGTAAAAGAAATTATTATTAGTGTATGAACAAGATGAGCTTTCACAGTATTATAATTTCCTAAAATAACATTTAATACTGTAACTTCAAAACTGCATTTAAAATAAAAAGTAAATTTTTAAAAAATTATTGTGGTAGACTCGCCAAGGCTTGTGCAATAACTCGAAAATTTTTTTTTTAAAAGATTAATAAATTAGAATTATTAATCAGTTATTTAGTTAAACATTATTAAATTAATGTATTAAACAAACAAATAAAGGAAATAGAAAAAAAAGAATTAAATTAAATTAAAATTATTTATTAGTAATTGATTAGTTAAATATTATTAACTTGAATTAATTAAGTTAAATAAAATGGTGCATATATATATATATATAAGTTAAGTTAAAGTAAGTAAAAAAAAAAAGGTTAAGAAAGCTTTGAAGCTTGTGCAGAGAAGCCCCTGCATTCATCTCTCGATCTTCTTCTCTCTCTCGCCGTCTCTGTCTTCGCCTCTCTCTCTCTCTCCTCAATTTCGTCGGCCCAACAAGCGCCGATCAGGAAACAAAAGGTATCGTTGGATTCCTAACTCTACTACCAACATTTCTATTAGAGCGAATTTGTTGTGAGAGCGACGTAAGTACCATTCCTAGGGTAAGACAATTTTTCCCTAATTTCTCAATTTCTCCTTAGATCTTCAGTCAAATCGATGATCAAGCACCACCATAGGGTCCTAGTTGTGATCATCGTCATTTTGACTGGAGTAAATTTTCAATTGGGGTTTTCTAGGCCCCACTCCAATAAAGCGAGAGTGAGATTTGAAAAATTTGGCAAATTGGTTATATTTGAGGGTATAAATGTTTATTTGGTATTTTAAGGGTATAGGAAATATTAAAATAGTATTTTATTTATGATTAATTTAATAGAATTAGGATTTTTGATTCAGGGTCAGGGTGAGCGCTACAGGTATTTTTCGGGGTCCCTATTGGCATAGTTCAAGAAACCAGGTAAGGGAAAAATATATATTAAATCAGAATTTTTATGAATTTAATGAAAAATGAATTGTGTTGTATAAAGTTTATATGTTTCGGTATGAGTTTAAAATATCAACCATTTAAATTATGTTTTTTCGAGTTTAAGGCTGTTTATTAAATACGTATATGCGAAAATGAACTAATGAAAGTAGAAAATATTTTCAAGATAGTTATATAAGAAATGAAAGGTATTTTCGATATATAAACGTTAAATGTTGATTGACTTATTTTACAAACAATGTATGAATTTTATTGTTAAACTGTGTGGCATGAGATTCTGTGCAAATATATGTTAAATGTATGAGATGCAGGTTAAGTAAGTAAAGTGTTGTGAATAAAACATGATATAGACTATGTTACCTGTGTATGTTAAATGCAACCATATAAATGTAAGACAACTAAAAGACAGCCATGTTAGCAGATCTAGCACGTTTCTACGTAGACTAACTGATGACAACTAAAAGAAGTTGTAGTAATGGCAGCTAAAAGGAGCTCTGGATTAACTGATGATGGCTAAAGACTACCTGTAGTACGAAGGAAATGAAATGAAAATGTTATGCAATGGTAATGAAATGATAATGGAATGAAATGACAAATGTGAATGATGTAATGTAGAAGATCACGTAAAGCAAAATGCAATGCAATGTTTAAGCTATGAACATGAACAGAAAAATATGATTGATTAATGACAAAGAGAATAATGTATTATGATATCAGAAGTACCTATGCGCGTAGAACATGTTATGATTGGGCGAGGCGCACTTTTCGCCTGAGGGCTTGCTGAGAAAGGTTAGTGTGCTAGTAGTTTCAGATGTGGCAGTAGCTGCATAACATACTAGGGCAGAGGGAACCTAATTATATGGGCGGGTAAATTTTCCTACCCTGAGGGCCTTTGCCAGTAAGTTATTGTTGAATTGTGTGAGAACGAGATCAATATTATACTTAAGGGCTTACTGAGTAAGGTTAGTGCCCTGATATGCTTTAGTTGTGACCTTCGGGGTTACCAAAGGTGTCAGAGCAGAGGGATGCTACTTGTATGGGCAGGTAATCACCCCTATCCTTTGGTAATCTCGTGGGTTAAATCTTTTGCATGTGTTTGGTTAGGGTCAAATAATGATTTCAAAAATTATGTTAACGATTTTCAAATGTTAAATATTATGTTGTTATATAAACTCATGTTAGCAACACACTGGTTTAATATATTATTTCTTCCCTTACTGAAATGTTTCTCACCCGAATATGAAATTATTTTTTTTCAGGATTTCCTCAAAATTGAGCTTAGAGAGCTCGAAGTTTTGTAGCATTTTTGGGAAATAGAAAGAGAAAAGGGTATATTTTTATGTTAATTTTGAGATGTATAAATTTATGTTTTTTGTTCTATGTTTTAGGTTTTTTGAGATAGGAATGGTTGTGAATACTGGATGTTTTTGGGGATATTTATATATGTTGAATACAGGTGGATGATTAATTTATTATGGTTGATAGATAAGGATAGTAAACTCTGGTATTATATAATTGGAGATTATATTTATGTTTTCTGCTACGTACATGATATTAGTATGTGGAACTCCGGGCCCACGTAGAGGGTTGGGGTCCGAAAGTGTGATTAGATTCACATTGTCTAGATATGGAAATGTTAGAGTATTAGGTTAGGAATGATTTATACCAGAGTATAGGATTGAGTTGCGATAAGGATAGAGATGGGTAGATTAAGATACTATTAGGAATTCTGAGTTGTGTTTCGTAAGCTTGGGGGCAAAAATCTCTTAATGGTCTTCTGTGTTTTTCTGAAAAAGTGGCTAGCTTCAAAAAATCATGGTAAATCCATCGATGGTGATGTTTCCGAGCAGAGAAATTCGAACTTGGGATTTGAACTCGAAGGTTAGGTTGGTTGATTTAGGGAGAAAAATCTTTGAAGGAAAATAATTTAAGTGTTGTGGTTTAAATGGTTTGTGGTCAAGTAGGTGTTTGATATTTAAATTGGAGTGTATGGAAATATGTGGTATGAGGTTGGTTAGTTGATTTCAGATATTATGGTATCGGGGGAAACCGACAAGTACCTCTAGGTAGAGGTGGATCATCACGAGTACTCAATGATCCCGATTGAGCCAGATAATGTCAGGGGTTCAGGTATAGGTTTATGATTAAGATAATAATGATTTAATTTGTCTATGGATGGTGAATTAGTAAAAATTTCAAGGACAAATTCTTTAAAGGAGGGAAGAATGTAATAACCCGGAAAATTTTTTTTTTAAAAAATTAATAAATTAGAATTATTAATCAGTTAATTAGTTAAACATTATTAAATTAATGTATTAAATAAAAAAATAAAGGAAATAGAAAAAAAAAAGAATTAAATTAAATTAAAATTATTTATTAGTAATTAATTAGTTAAACATTATTAACTTGAATTAATTAAGTTAAATAAAATGGTGATTATATATATATATATATAAGTTAAGTTAAAGTAAGTAAAAAAAAGGTTAAGGAAGCTTGAAGCTTCCTGTGCAGCAAAGCCCCTGCATTCGTCTCTCAGTCTTCTTCTCTCTCTCTCGTTGTCTCCGTCTCCGCGTCTCTCTCTCTCTTCAATTTCATAGCCCTAACGAGCGCTGATCAAGAAATGGAAGGTGTCGTTGATTCCTAACTCCGCCACCGACATTTCTACTGGAGCAGATTTATCGTAGGAGCGGCGCAGGTACCATTCCTGGGGTAAGGTAATTTTTCCCTAATTTCTCAATTTCTCCTTAGATCTTCAGTCAAATCGATGATCAGGTACCACCATGGGGTCCTAGTCGTGATCGTCGTCATTTTGGTTAGAGTAAATTTTTAATTGGGGTTTTCTAGGCTCCACTCCAAAGCGAGAGTGAGATTTGGAAAATTTGACAAATTGGTTATATTTGAGGATATAACTGTTTATTTGGTATTTAAGGGCTTAAGAAATATTAAAATAGTATTTTATTTAGGATTAATTTAATGGAATTATGATTTTTGATTCAGGATCAGGGTGAATGCTGCAGATATTTTTCAGGGTCCCTGTTGGCGTAGTTCAAGAAATCAGGTAAGGGAAAAAATATATATTAAACCAATTTTTTTATGAATTTAATGAAAAATGAATTGTGTTATATATACGTGTATATGTTTCAGTATGGGTTTAAAATGCCAACTATTTAAATTATATTTTTTCGAGTTTAGGGATGTTTATTAGATACGTATATGCGAAAATGAACTGATGAAAGTGAAAAATATTTTTCAAAATAGTTATGTAAGAAATGAAAGGTATTTTCGGTATATAAACGTTAAATGTTGGTTGGCTTATTTTACAGGCAATGTATGAATTTTATTGCTAAACTGTGTGGCATGAGATTTTGTGCAAATATATGTTAAATGTATGAGATGCAGGTTAAGTAAGTAAAATGTTGCGAATAAAACATGATATAGACTATGTTTCATGTGTATGTTAAATACAACCATGTAAATGTAAGACAGCTGAAAGGCAACCATGTTAGCAGATCTAGCACGTTTCTACGTAGACTAATTGATGACAGCTAAAAGAAGCTGTAGTAATGACAGCTAAAAGGAGTTATGGATTAACTGATGATGGCTAAAGACCACCTATAGTACGAAGGAAATGAAATGAAAATGTTATGCAATGGTAATGAAATGACAATGGAATGAAATGACAAATGTGAACGATGTAATGTAGAAGATCACGTAAAGCGAAATGCAATGCAATGTTTAAGCTATGAACATGAACAGAAAAATATGATTGATTAATGACAAAGAGAAAAATGTATTATAATATCAGAAGTACCTATGTACGTAGAACATGTTATGATTGGGCGAGGCGCACTTTTCGCCTGAGGGCTTGCTGAGAAAGGCTAGTGCGCTAGTAGTTTTAGATGTGGCAGTAGTTGCATAACGTACTAGGGTAAAGGGAACCTATTTATATGGGCAGGTAGATTTTCCTACCCTTAGGGACTTTGTCGGTAAACTATTGTTGAATTGTGTGAGTACGAGATCAATCTAATACTTAAGGGCTTACTGAGTAAGGTGAGTGCCCTGGTATGCTTCAGTTGTGACCTTCGGGGTTACCAAAGGTGTCAGAGCAGAGGGGTACTACTTGTATGGGCAGGTAATCACCCCTATCCTTGGGTAATCTCGTGGGTTAAATCTTTTGCATGTGTTTGGTTAGGGTCAAATAATGATTTCAGAAATTATGTTAACGATTTTCAAATGTTAAATATTATGTTGTTATATAAACTCATGTTAGCAACACACTGGTTTAATATATTGTTTCTGCCCTTACTGAAATGTGTCTCACCTAAATATAAAATTATTTTTTTCAGAATTTCCTCGAAATTGAGCTTAGAGAGCTCGAAGTTTTGTAGCATTTTTGGGAAATAGAAAGAGAAATGGTATATTTTTATGTTAATTTTTAGGTGTATAAATTTATGTTTTTTTGTTCTATGTTTTGAGTTTTATGAGATAGGAATGGTTGTGAATACTGGATGTTTTTTGGAATATTTATAAATGTTGAATGTAGGTGGATGATTATTTTATTATGGTTGGTAGATAAGGATAGTAAACTCTAGTATTATATAATTGGAGATTATATTTATGTTTTCCGCTACGTACATGAAATTAGTATGTGGATTATTAGGTAATGAATGGATTAGTAGTACTCCAAGCCCACGTAGAGGGTCGGGGCATTATAGCTTGGGTCCTTAATTATCAAAAATAATATTTATAAAACCTAACTATCCCAAGTTCAATAGAAAGTGGGTAAGTCGGGTATCGATCTACGAAAACTTGAAGCGCTGTTATTAAACTACTTCCAATTTTGTTTACTAAAGCATTGTCATGAAAAGGAAGTGAAAGATGGTATTTTGCAATGGTGATTGTCTAACAACTACTTGAAAATATGTAAAGGAAAGCAAGTAAATCTATACTACTAGAAAACAAGTAAATTTCTAAGTTACCCTACTCCTACAAAGCAATAATGTGGTCCGAATCAAATGCTAGACGACATGCTTATAACTACGCTCATCCAGACTTCCATAGAAGTACTAACCTGAGCGGGCCAAAGCGGGAGAGGGGCGATCGAGGGCACAGGGTAGCAATGGTGCACCAACCGTCTAGAGTACGATCGGGAACTGGAGTATACCTTGTCTCAACGATAACGAACATCTCTGCGGTTTCGTAGCTGACTATTTCCCTTTGACTGGTACGTAGCAGTGCTTATCCTTATTTGCAATCTTTCATCAAACACACAGCAAGTAAATGGAAAGCAGTAAATGAAAGCATGAGTAAAAAGATTATCCCTTTATCATTCCAAATGTCTGTCACTAACACCATAAGTACAAAAGGAGATCCTAATATACATGGTTGTTGTATGAACGATGTCCATTGTCACAGGCCATCGGACACTCCATACACGAATGGAAACTAATCTACTCCTATTCTTACTTGGCTCTCAATGACTTCTTAGGTCTGTCACTAACCTAAGAGAGACCAAAGCGGAACCCAGAGCTTGTGTTCGTAGGGAATACTTATAGGGTCTAGGGTTTACAAGGGTTGTTTTACAAATTAGGAAAGTTTGCAGCAGATTTCGCGCAGAAGATTGTTGTTGTCGACCAAGTCGCCTTTTTGCCATTCTTGTGCGCGCCCTCTCATATCTCACAGGAATTTAGGGATTCGAATCTTTAATGTCTTCGACTTCGTCCCTCCTTAGGGTCTTGATGGTTGAGACTCGCAGTATCCCAATCTTCAGGAAATCTCACTATCTCGACATGGTCGCTGTAACGACCTGCTATTCATTTTCTAGTTTTTTTTTTTTTCATCTAACAATCAACCTAAGCAGCGAGAAGTTGAAATCATATAATCATAACCATTCGCATATATAATACAATATCGTACAATACCACGGTGCTAAAATTCTCCCAAAATATACATATAAAGTTGTACTTCCCAAAATCCCTCATCTGAGACTAGAACTATATAAGGAAAACCTTTCCCAAAAATACTCACTCTATCGACAGGCAGCATTGAAACCCCTCTATCTGCGAGCCTGATCTGCTCGCCTCACTAGATCACCTAAAAAATATAAGTTAAATGGGATGAGGCGACGCTCAGTAAGAAGAAACATGTTATTACTAGGGTGTAGCAAATGAGTCATATGCTTGGAAAATTTGTTCTATGAAAATACCATAACATTATATATTCTGAGTTAAATAAACTGTAATAACTGGATATCTGAAATATCTACATAACTGGATAACTAAATTTCCTAATTAATTGTATGAACTGAACGTTATGGTTTTGAAATAGGTACATTATAATATTCTAAAAAAATATTGTACATTTCATGTTTCTATACGTATACTGAAAAGCATGGTATTCTGAAAATTATGGAAACCGTGTACTGGGAATAATAAACTCATACCACACAATTAAACATTAATATTATCAGGCTATAGAACTGCATAAATAATCTGAATAATAATTTGCTGAAAAACATATAATTTACACTGAATCAAAGTAGGTTTGCCTAGCATAGCCTATTTCCCTTACCTGATTCTGGCTAAAACCCCTTGCTGTAACGGGTCCTACACCCACAGGGCTTCCCACTCAACACCCTGAAAATCATATATCCCAGAACAAAATATTATTATTTCTACGTCTACTGCATTTCCTACAACTGTTGGAAGGCCAAATTTTGACAAAAGTGTCTTAACTTGAATCTAGGATGAAATCCAACTTCGTCCCACTGAAGATTTGCTCTGGAAGACTTGGAGAGAACTTCTCCAGGAGCGTCGTGGTGGCCTCAAATCGTCGAGCTAGCAACTAACTAGGCCGAAATCGAAGAGAGAAGAGGGAGAAACTGTAGGGAGGAAAGAGAGAGGGTTTGAGCGTCAAAATTCTGCTGAAAAAATGAAGTTTGGCCTTTTTATACATGGGCCCTCGTCGACGAACCACATCACCTCATCGACAAGGTCAAAAGACAATTCATCGATGAACCCTACCCTTCGTCGACGAAATTTAGAGTCGCCCAAATATCATCTCGGTATTTTCTCGTCGATGAAACATACCCTCGTTGACGAAACCCTATGTTATCCTCGTTGACGAATCCCCTGTATTCGTCGATGAGTCCTTGATTAAATTATTGGGTTATTACTCCCAAAGTGTAATGCCATCTATGAACGCGAAGCGTTCGTCGATGAAGTCTACTGCCTCCTTCTGTTTCTGCTTCCATTTTCCTCCCTCTTATTATTTAAATACCATTATTCTTCGGGTTGTTACAGTCGCCCCTGAAGGTCTCTTGGTCGAACACTTTGTTGAGACTCTCGGTACTTTTGAATTTCAGTTCTGTCTCAGTATCTCGACATGGTCACTCTAGGGTGTCACTTGGTCGCGCACTTGGTCGAACAGCATTCTAATCTCAATCTAAACCTTGGAGTCCGCAGTGGAAGACTAGGTCGCCCTTATGTGTTGCTGGTCGCGCCACATGGTCTGTCACGCCCCAAACCCAGAAATGGGACCTGGGGTGAAAATTGTAATCTAACCTGTCCATGTATCATACAAATCATCACAGATACAGTACAAAGGATGAGGGTCCGACCCCGTGGGATTCCCAGGCACCCTAAACACATCCAATCATAATCATATACGCAGCGGAAAAAAGTCTTCTATATACATATGCAGTACCATACCAGAGTCTATACAAGAGAAGACACAATGCTCTATCAAAAATGTACAAACGGGTGCCCAACACATCCCAAAATGGCAACCCACCAAAATTACAGTCCTAGCACTTACCTAGTGCTAAACGTGGTACACTGACCACTACGCTCCCTACACCAGGACGCTAGTTCCGGTTACCCAAAGGACTTGTAAAAATGTACGTACAGCAGTGGTGAGACACCTCTTAGTAAGGAAGAACACAGGTTATAGCGGTGTGTGGCATTTGAGTGTTATCATGATACAACATACACGCAGTTAAATGCATTCCAGTACTAATTTACACAGTGCATACACGCACACATACGGAGGCCATTTATACGCAGCTCCGTCACAATACATACACATGATCAGTAATCCTCAGCGTCGTCACACTCTTCGGCCCGAAGCCGGCCCGCGACATACGGCGTTGGCCCGTAGCCAACCCGCGAACACGGCGCCACCGGCATATGGCTAGTCCCTGACTCCCATGGCATCGTACTGGCGCTAAACTGGTGGATCCACACCCTTCGGCCTGATTTGCCGGAATAGGCTTACACCCTCGGATATAGAGCTGAATACTCTTGCCTACATGGCAGGCGATAACACGCCCTCGAATATAGAGCCGGACACTCTCAGTACCTGGAACAATTTCAGAACCGCGTTCCTACTAGCATTTCAACATATCACACGCACATGCATGCTCATATAACCAAACAAACCACACTCATTTGGTAATCTAAATCATGGTTTTCCAAAAAAATACAGTTTAAACAAAGTCAAGGCACGACCATCCCAATATCACAATATAAATCACACATATACTTGGTTTTCAACAAAACCTGGGATTCAGCCCGTCGCCCCCTTTTTCCCAAAATTGTAATAATCAAAAACCCATAGTTTTTCCCTTTAGATCCCCCCAAATGAGTAGCCAAAACACACATAGGACCGTGGACCACAGTTCCACCGAGTCTGATTTCAAAAATAACCAATATAAACATAGTTCCCCTTACCTTAACCTCGTAAGCAAATCCCGAACTCCAAGGTCCCTAAACTACGAACCGAGTTCCAAAACCTAAAAATCACAGTACAGAATATGTTCACAAGACAGTTACCTACAAATCTACCGAATTAGAATTGAAAACCGAGCATTACCTCAATTTTACGCCGAAACCTGAAAATCTCCGAAACGAGATTCTGATCCGTAGAAGTTGTAGAGAATCCTTTCATGATCCTCGTGGTAGCTTCCATTTTCCAATTTCGTCAACGATCGGTGAAGAATTCTAGAGAGAAGGAGTAGGGAAAGGTTTAGAGAGAGAGAGAGAGAGAGAGAGAGAGAGAGAGAGAGAGAGAGAGAGAGAGATTTGAGATTTCTTAATGAGGAAGCAAAGGAAATTTCCTTTTATAGTCCTTTGACTCAAAAATTTCCAATTTTGCCCCTCTCTTAATATTTAAACTCATTTTTCATATTTTGGGTTCTTACATGGTCGAGCATCATCTTCATGTCCATCCATGATCTAAAGCTTCTGGAGCTTGGGTGGACAACTGGATTTGAGCTTTGAATCCTCCAAATCCTCCTTGGCTTCTTGTAATGCCTAACTCCATGGTTTTAACCTGTTTTTCCTAAAAAGATAAACAAACCTTGTATAACTCTGAACAATGATAAATCTGGGTAAATACATAATAAAATGAGGATAAACAAAGGTAAATAAGGGTCTAAAATCATGTATTTTAGGGACTCATCACAACCCCCAACTTACACTTTACTAGTCCTCAAGCAAAGCAAAATCTAAGAAAACTACCAAATTCTACCTATATCCTCTTTTATGGGAAATACGATTGAATTTACCGTATGCAACAAGGCTTTAAACCCCTAGGTTGATCCTAGTGGACGAGTTCTAGTCTCGTGAGGGTTTCCAGGGCGATACCCATAAACACCAATTTAAAAGATGGAAACGTATGCAACACAATCATACCATTTTACATACAAAGATATAACTTTATTACATACAGATTCCTTCATACCAACTCCATTATACACACACTCTGAAGCGTTTTAATCATGCAAAACTCAAAATAACACAATCATTTCAAGATGCTACTCACAGAGGATTAACACATGATTATAATTCAAAGTTAATATTAGCATGTAAATCCAAGTATGAATAGGCCACTTCATAGGGCATGTGTATGGTTATACGATTTGTCTCACTCAAAATGCTCGAAGGCACCTACAGAACGGTCATCTTGACTCAGCTTCACTGGTTTATTCCCTCAAAATTCACTCAAGAAAATGAGTTCACTCTCATATGTGAGGAAGAGTGTCATGATCAAACGTCCCACATATTTGAAGAACTAACGTTAGAAGTGTGGAGTGGACTAGTCTTATAAAAAAGGAATTCAGCCCTTATAAAGGTGTTGGGTCCTTCACCCTAACATCTTCTCACTCACTTGCAACATTTAATCAAGACCACTCTAGAGGTACTTATTCCCAGACTTGTGTGAATTTAGCAAATGCATTGGTCAAAAGATCCTTCATACGTGCAGACTCGTAGTGTGTGTCCTCAGCTTGACCTTTTTATCTTTTCTCAGAGCATGTGTATATTTTTACTTTCATTTTTCTCTACTCAGGTTTCTCTTTCTTTTTCATTTTTTTTTTTCTGTACATGGTCAATTAAGACAATCATCACATTCTTATCTTGTCTTCATGTTTCCAATAGGAATATAGCTCGAACAGAAGTCCATGGAAAAAGTCAGTCTCTAAGGGTGGCTTGACCTTTATGTCTTGAGTCAACTACAAGACCTAGGTTTATGTCTCCCCACTTGATGTCACCTCTAAGCTAGCAAATACAAGAGTAAAGACTAGTTGTCAAAGGAAATCCAACAGAAGAAGGAAAGTTGAGTTTTATAAACTCATAGTTTGACGTCAAAAACTCGAGTAATGAACGAATGACTCAATAGTACCTCACAAGGTGTCATAGTCACCACAGTTGTTCTCTCAATGCTCTCAAAGAACCCTAAGTGTTACAAATCACGTGTAAGTGTGTTTTTAACCCCGTGAAGTACCATGTAAATACTAGAGTTTACATTACAATATTAACTCGATTAAACCACTAGTCAACAACCTAAAGTCATATCAAGTTGTCGGCCATGTTATATGATCTTTACACAACTAATTTACTACATTGTTAGTGAGCATAATGAAATCATATAACTGAAAAGCTTATGCATGTAACATTAGGTTATATAGGTGTATGTAGAGGGTATAAAATATGTTAGCATAGTTCACTGGAATTTAGTTTCAAAAATTTTAAATTGTGTCATTTTGTACATGAATGTGCCATGCAGTGTGCCATCCCTACCCCCAACTTAGAATTTCAGTGTCCTCACTGAAGTGTGGACAGAAAAATAGAAATCGGTCAAGGGATAGGATAGTGTATGGTGCCAGTAAGAACAAACAATGTACCTTCAAAATACAATAACCAGAATAGCATGCATGTAGAGATACCCTGTAGCACAAAAGATCAATGCCAACCAAAAGCACCATGTATATGTCATTAGTATCAACAAATTTACCTACTCTAATCACATACCTCCAACTTATCCTGTGACCTACTCTAAGGACTTTGACTTCTAATTAATCTATTCTAAATACTCTAAGAACCTAAAAGGAAAAGGAAAATCATTGGGTTGTCTCCTAAAAGCGCTAAGTTAACATCTTCAGCTAGACGCATTGAAGCTCAATTTGGACTCATCCTAGTTCCCAAGTAGTATTGGTTTCTCTCTTTTCTTCCTCACACCTGAAGTTGCAAACCCCCAACTTATGTTCAAAATTGGGGACCCACTCATGTTTTATTGTAAATTGCTTAAAAGGGTCCACAAATTCAACAGTGGTAGGGTTGTCAAGTTAATGCGTACTTTCCCAAAGGTGTTGCCATAGCATTGAAAGAGTTGTTTCCCTAACAATTTTGTCAATCATGTCTTCGTCAATAGCTTGGACGACGTTAAGTGGATGTTAGGAGGCATTAAATATATTTAGCCTACGTTGCTTATGGCCCCATGAGATGTCCATAATCTCCGTCCTACATTGAATGCAGGCATTAGCCGTGGCTAGGAATGATCGTCCTAAAAGGACAGGGATCGGGTTCGTGGAAGTCCCCGTGTCTAAAATTATGAAATCAATAGGGTAATGGAAATCTCCCACCTTGACTACCACATCTTCTACCACACCCCAGGGTTACTTAAGAGATCGATCCATAAGGCATAAATAAACAAAGGTGGGTCACAACACTCCTGGGTTAAGTTTTTGATAGGCTGAGTATGAAAGGATATTCACACTTGCTCCTAAATCTAGAAGGACCCCATCAATGATGTAATCACCAATTAAACACGAAATAGTAGGTGAGCCAGGGTCTTTTAGTTTAGGAACAAAGTGCTTTAGTATTATGAAACTTATATGCCCAGCTTGCTTAACCAAAACATCCATGTGCGCCTTTGATTCTATCCCCTGCGTTGACAAGTCCCTAAGGAATTTTATGAACGCAAGTGAATGCTTAATGCTATCGAGGAGAGGCTTATCCATTCTCACTTGTTTAAACATGTCTCAGATGCACTCAGAGGAAGCCTTGTTTCTAAATATAGAGGGTGCAAGTGGGGCCACCGGATGTGTCACTGGGTAGCCGTGAAAAGCCCTATAGGGGTGAAGTAAGGTGTGGTCCTTCTGGTGGTAGGCGTGAGACTCAATGGTCTTTGTACCTGAGTAGAGGAATAAAGAGTGCATTAGTCTGCATTGGGTGCTTCCAATTTTCCATCTTGGGTCTCCCCCGTGCTCAATTGCTCCTTACCTTGTTCAGCTACCAGTCTATCATTTTGAAATGTGGTTACCGCCTGGGCCTGCTCAGAATATGATGAGGGGCCAGCGTCCGGTTCACATTCTACCTTATATTGTCCCTTAGAATTTACTATAGGCTGACTTGGCAACTTTTCTTCATCTCTCCGACTCAAGGTGGTAGGTAGTTGTCCCAAAGTGGCTTCTAGCTTCACAATGGATTAGAAGTGAAAGTGAAGGAGTTGTCAATCCACTTGGCTATCAACTTCAATATTCTTAAGGGACCTCAGCGCCATCTTTTGAAATGTGTCGTACTTGGGTTGCGAGGAAAACAGCTGCTGGTTGGTTGAAAATCTGGGTGCTGAATTAGGATGACTTTGGAGTTTTAATATGGTCATAGGAACAAAGCATTTGGGGCTTGTGGAGGCCTTTGGGCTTGAAAACCCGGAGCTTACGACCTCCACGAGAAGTTAGGATGTTGTTTCCACCCAGGGTTGTATGTGTTTGAATACGGATCATTAGAGGGCTTATCATACCAGTTGTGGGTGACCTTTACTTCCTCATACCCAAGCTCAAAGTGTGGGATGTCACGCCCCAAACCCGCGAGTGGGTCCCAGGTGTGAATATAGTAATCTAACCTGTCTCTGTATCAATTAAAACATACATGATACAACATAAAAAGAGGGTCCGACCCCGTGGGTGAACGGAAACCCTATATACATACACATAAACATCCATACTCATCAAAATACGCAGCGGAATATGGTCTTTTTATACACATATAGTATCATACTAGAGTCTACACAGAATTGGAATATACACTCCCATAGTTACAACATACCCCGGGCGTCTACAAAAACCATCCCAACAACCCGGATACAAAAACCCGTACCTAATGATACCAGTAGTAGCTAATGGCACCCTCGCTTCCAAACGCTAGGATGCTAATTATGGCTACCTGAAAGACCTAAAAAACATTGTACGTACGTTTGGGGTGAGACACCTCTCAGTAAGGAAGAAAATATGTTATATCAATGTATGGCATACCAGTGTTATTTTACATACTTCATAACACAATAAAATACGATACAGTTCGAAACATTTCCATACGGTTACATACAGTTCCAGTATTTTCACAAAACCATTCCAGTACATACGATACCCAAAACATACGGTCAGTGTCGTCACACTAGTACGCAACTACACAAGGTCACCTAAGTCTCATAGCAATTACATTGCTACATATACAACTACGCCACGACGACCAAGGTCCAATAGTGATTACATTGCTCCATACGCAACTACACAAGGTCACCTAAGTCTCACAGTGATTACATTACTACATACGCAATTACGTTGTGACAACCTAGGCCCACGGTGATTACATTGCTCCATACGGTGTAGAACACACCCATCGGTGACCAGTCAGAACATACTGGTGATATTTCACACCCCGGATATAGAGTCGGCCACTCTCGCTCATGGTAGTTAACCGGTACATGGCGCAACGTACGGTAATTAGCCGCCACATAGTTGTTTCAGTGTATGGTAATTAGTCGCCCCTAGCCGATTCATAAACCTGGAATCATTTTTGGAACTCACGTTCCTATACATTTCAGCGTACAGTAATAAACCCTCACATAGTTGTTTTACAAATACCTGGAACAAATACATACAACCATACATACCACACTTATTTGGTTTATGGCAAATCATATCGTTTACAAATTCAAGTATACAGTTTATGCAAATATGGATTACAGTCACCTCAATAATAGAGTTTCAACATAACCAACAACTTTCCAAACAAAGTAGAGGTGATAATCGAAATCCCCAATTTTCCTGAAAACTATAACCCGAAAATCCCGCATTTTTACTCGATAAATTTCCCTAAATAAGTTACCAAAACATACATACGATCGTAGCCTACAAGTTTACCGATCCTGATTTCGAAAATAAACTGATATAAACAAAATCCCCTTACCTTAACCCGAATTCCAACTACGAACTCTACGCTCCCCAAAACTACAAACCGAGACTCCAAAACCTACAAACCACAGTACAATACATACTTACAATCTGTACTACTACACATATACTGAATCAGAAATGAAAACCGAGCCTTACCTCGATTTTAGCCCGAAACCCAAAATCGCTCGAAACGAAATTTCGATCTGCTAGAAACATAGAGAATCCTTCCCTGATCCTCGCAGTAATGTCCGATTTACAAATCAGCTAATGAACAGCGAAGAAATCGAAGAGAGAGAGAGAGAGTGTGTGTTTAGGGAAACTTAGTCCCAAAGCAACCAAAAATATCATTTATAAGACCTTTGACCTATGTGGATTCATCGACGAATTGGCGCCCTCGTCAATGAATCCGCCATTAGCTTCGTCGACAAGTCGATGGCCTCGTCGATGAGCCGGATATTTCAATTCCTCCAGACCTCTCGGCATTCCCTCATCGACGAGTCTCTAAATTTCGTCGACGTGGAGCCTTCAACATTCATCGATGAACCCTAGTCTCGTCGACGAACCATGCTCAAATTTCCATTTTACCCTTCTTTTACACAATTAACCCATATATCACGGCTCAGGTTCTTACAATCTCCCCTCCTTACAAAAATTTCGTTCTCAAAATTTGTAATCTCTCATTACAAACACATTCATAATACTACATACATACACACTCACGCAAAGTGGTGACCATTTATACACAGTCCCTCCCTACGATACATACACACATACTCTAGAGAATACGGCGGCCATTTATATGCAGCCCCTTTACAATACATACATATATACATACTCTAAAGAATACGGTGGCCATTTATACGCAGCCCCGTTACAATACATACATACATACTCTAGAGAATATGGCGGCCATTTATAAGCAGCCCCCTTACGATACATACATACATTTCCTCACTTATGGCGGAGGAATACCGTGATTACATGCATACACGGTCTCGAAAGCCCACATTACTACAAGACTCTCCTAGAGACTAACCACACAATACTAATATGATAACAGAGTATTACATACATACATACATACATACTCATACCACCCTGCTATCCAAATACTACTCAAAACAATTGCGGATACTTCCGGCGTATTTCTATCTCTAGTTCCCAAGAAGCTTCCTTGATCTCGTGGTTTTGCCACAATACCTTCACCAATGGTATTTCTTTGGTACGAAGCTTCTAAACTTTACGGTCCAGAACCTGAACAGGTATTTCCTCATATGCTAAAGTATCCTCGATTTCCAACTCATCATAACAGATAACATGAGATGGATCCAACACATACCTTCTCTGCATGGATACGTGAAACACATCGTGGACTTTCGAGAGTGCTAGGGGTAGTGCAACTCTGTAGGCTACCGGACCCACTTGCTTAATAACCTCGAATGGTCAGATATAACTAGGGCTTAACTTGCTCTTCCTTCCAAATTTCATCACTCCCTTCATCGGAGCAATTCTAAGGAATACTTTGCCCCCTACCTTGAACTCCAACTCATGGTGGCGAACATCTGCATAGCTTTTCTTCCGACTCTGAGCCGTTCTAATCCTCTCCCGGATCAAAGCTACCTTTTCAGATGCCTGCTGCACGAGTTTAGGTCCTAAATCCTAACGTTCCCCGACCTCATCCCAATACAAAGGAGATCGACACCTCTGACCATACAAAGCCTCAAATGGTGTCATCCCTATACTAGCCTGGAAGATATTGTTATAGGCAAACTTCACTAGTGGCAGAAACTGAATCCAACTACTACCGAAGTCCAATACACAAGCCTGTAACATATCCTCCAAGATCTGTATAGTCCTCTCCGATTGTCCATCAGTTTGGGGGTGGAACGTTGTACTGAAAGTAAGTTTCGTCCCTAGTGCTTCCTGCAAGCTTTTCCAAAATCGAGAAGTAAACCTCGGATCCCAATTTGAAACAATGGAAGCAGGCACTCTGTGCAATCTAACTATCTCCTGCATGTACAGGTCTGCTAACTTCCTTAAAGGATAGCCAACCTTCATAAGTTCAAAGTGAGTAGATTTCAACAACCTGTCCATAATCACCCAGATAGTATTCTTCCCGTGAAGTGCTGGCAGCAAACCGGTAACAAAGTCCCTGGAAATATGCTCCAATTTCCATACTGGAATAGGTAAAGGCTGCAACGGCCCTGCTGGCCTCGGATGTTCAGCTTTCACCTGCTGACACGTCAGACACTGCTCCACAAACCGGGCAATATCCCTCTTCATACCACTCCACCAGAAGGACTCGCGCAAATCCCGATACATCTTCGTACTACCCGGATGTACCGTATACAAAGAACGATGTGCTTCCTCCAGAATCGTCCTTCTGATCTCATCGTCATTTGGAACACACAGCCTGGTCCCAAACCTCAACACACCTCTGTCAGAGATGTTGAAATCCGCAGCCAAACCCTGCTGCACTTTCTCCACAATCTCAACTAATTCTGCATCATTAGCCCACACGGCTTTAATACGCTCATACAAGGTCGACTGAATCACCAAGCTAGCAATGAAAGCCTGATGATCACCGGACACCATCCATGCCAAGGCTTTTCAGATCTCGCCTGACATGATGCTGAGCTACAACTGCAGATACTATTGCCTGTTCTGACTTCCGACTCAACACATCTGCTACCACATAAGCCTTTTCCGGCTGATAACTGATCATGCAATCGTAGTCCTTAATCAACTCTAGCCACCGCCTTTGCCTCATATTCAGCTCCTTTTGCGTGAAAAAGTATCTGAGGCTTTTGTGGTCAATGAAAATCTCACACTGAACACCGTACAGGTAATGTCTCTAGATCTTTAGGGCATAAACTACAGCAGCCAATTCCAGATCATGCGTAGGGTAATTCTTCTCATACTACTTAAGTTACCGAGAAGCATAAGCTACCAACTTACCCTATTGCATAAGCACACATCCCAAACCTTTCAAATACGCGTCGCTATAAATCATAAAACCCCCATCCCCCAAAGGAATGGTCAATACTGGAGCAGTAACCAGCCGGTGCTTCAACTCGAGAAAGCACTGCTCGCAATCACTAGTCCAGTCAAACTTCACTCCCTTCTTAGTCAATTGTGTCAGAGGTCCAGACAATTTAGAGAATCCCTCCACGAACTAACGATAGTAACCCGCCAATCCTAGAAAACTTCGAACCTCATGCACACTCTTCGGTCTAGCCCAGTCGACCATAGCTTCAATCTTGTTAGGATCAATAGAGATACCACCCTCAAACACTACATGGCCTAAGAACGCGACCTGATTCAACCAGAACTCACACTTCTTTAGCTTAGCATACAACTTCTTCTCCCACAAAATTTGTAGCACCAACCTCAAATGGTTTTCATGCTCTTCCGGACTCCTTGAGTATACTAGAATATCATTAATAAATACCACCACGAATCAATCCAGGTATTCATGGAAAACCCTGTTCATCAGATCCATGAATACTGTCGGTGCATTAGTTAACCCAAACGGCATAACCAAGAATTCATAGTGGTTGTATCTGGTTCGGAAAGTGGTCTTTGCTACATCCTCAGACCTAACCCTCACCTGATGATATCCTGACTGTAGGTCGATCTTTGAAAAGATATGTGTTCCCTGCAGCTGGTAAAAAAGATCATCTATACGAGGCAAAGGGTAACGGTTCTTCACTGTCACTTTGTTGATCTCACGGTAGTCAATGCACATACGCATCGACCCATCCTTCTTCTTCACAAATAATACTAGAGCTCCCCAGGGTGAAACACTCATTCGAATAAAACCCTAGTCCAGTAGTGCTTGCAACTGCTCCTTCAACTCTCAAAATTCTACTAGAGCCATCCGGTACAGAGTTTTAGAGATCGGTGCCTTGCCAGGCAGCAACTCTATGGCAAACTCCACCTCACGATCCGGAGGTAAACCGGGTAAGTCATTTGGAAACACATCCGAAAACTCATTGACCACCCGAATATCTTTGAGTCTCAACTCATCCTGCGGCGGTTCCTTCACGCAAGCTAGGTACCCCTGACAACCATCTAAGAGTAACCTCCTCGCTTGCAATGCTGATAAAATCTGTGGCATTGAACGCACACATGATCCCGCGAACTCATAGTCCTACTTCTTAGGAGGTCTGAACAGTAGCAGTCTCTCCTGAATCACAACTGGGCAGTTTCCTAACATCTTACTACAAATCGTTACACTCCTAGTTAGCGTAGTCACAGACAACATCTCATTCATCACATAAGTTTTCGCCTCACACAACTTCACAAAACTAACAGATTTGAACAAATGGGTTGCCCCCGAATCAAATAAAACAACAGCTCTATTCGAAACCAATAACATGGTACCTGTCACCACATTTCTAGTGTGTTCCACATCTGCTGGAGTAATTGAATATACTCTCTCCAGAGCCGTAGTCACCTGGTAGTTCCCCCGAGGCATCTGATTACTTCCACAGTTCTGACTCTGTGCAGGCATAATCCTCCTCTGTTCCTAACAACTCTTCGCCATGTGGCCCGACTAGCCACAGTTGTAGCAGACACCCTAGAATGGCTGACATTCGCCATCGTGCCATTTATGGCACTTGGCGCACGATGTGGAGGATGGATCCCCTTGAGAACTTGGCCGCTCAGTGTTCCGCCGATAACCAGAGTTATAGTTCTTATTCTTCTTCCACTGACCCTATCGAGGACCACTCGAAGACCAGAAGATACTGGCCTCTTCCCCTGAACCTGCACTACCTCATCTTCCCGAAGGTCGGTCTCAACTATGGTGGCTTTATCCACCAGGACAGAAAACTCACGGATCTGCAGCATCCCCACAAGACGACGAATGTCTTTCCTCAGATCCCTCTCAAACCTCCTAGCCTTCTCATGCTCATTCGGAACCAAGTATGGCGCAAATTGAGATAACTCGATATATCTGGTAGCATACCTCTGCACCATCAAAGTTCCCTGCGTTAGGCTCGAAAACTCATCAGCCTTCGCATTTCGAGAGGAGACCGAAAAGTATCTCTCAAAAAATACCTCCTTGAAGTGGCCCCACGTTATACCAAATGGACCAGCTCTCTGCCTCTCAAGCAGACTCACCGTCGTCCCCCATCGCCCTGCCTCCCCAGTTAGCTAGAAGGTAGCGTACAAGACCTTCTGCTTCTCAGTGCAGTGGAGGACTTCCAAAATCTTCTCGGTCTTCTTGACCCAGTCCTCCGCCACTATCGGATCAGGTCCTCTCGTAAATGTCGGAGGGTGCATGCGTGTGAACCTCTCGATGGTACACTCTGCATCAATAGGAGAGCTCTTGCGTCTCCTAACACTCCGCCCAATCTCTCGAATCATATGTCTTGCCAAACCACGAGACACAGAAGGAGACTCATCGCTTGCCGTCTCCTCGAAGCCACTCTCCAAGTTATTATCCTTGGGCTCCATTCTAAAAACAGAATAGGAATCGGTTAGAATTCATATATCGTACGCAGTTAACACAATCATAGACTTAATCATGTCAACTATTACTCTCACAGGTCTAAGTCTGCCCCGTCACACCAACACGAATCCATCAATGGTCTGCCCTGCCTTTACTAGAATCATTATTCCAGGAAAAACACGAAATATTACCGACACATCCCGATCTAGCAACAAAACAACCCTCGACCAAAACTACCCATTTCCTACATCCTATACTCTGGTATGTACACATCAATACTCCTAACCAAGTCTACAAGACCTAATAACCTAGTTAACTCTGATACCAAGCTGTCACGCCCCAAACCCGCGAGTGGGTCCCAGGTGTGAATATAGTAATCTAACATGTCTTTGTATCAATTAAAACATACATGATACAACACAAAAAGAGGGTCTGACCCCGTGGGTGAACAGATACCCTATATACATACACATAAACATCCATACTCATCAAAATACGCAGCAGAATACAGTCTTTTTATACACATATTGTAAGAACCTGAACCGTGATAAATGGGCTTAAATAAATAAGAGAGGGGCAAATTGGGAATTTGGCAGATTTTGTCGACGAAGCCAGATTTCTTCAACTAAGCCTTTGTTCTTCTCGTCGATGAAATTCAGAGACTCGTCGACGAGGAGAAGCCAAAGAGTCTCAGAAAAATTGGTAATCTCAGATTCGTTGACGAGGCCACCGATTCGTCGACGAATTAGGCAGGGTCAAAGGGCTATAAATAGGAATTTTCATTTCTTCCAAGCTAAGTAACTTCAAATATCTCTCTCTCTCTCTCTCTCTCTCTCTCTAAACCTCTCCCTACTCTCTCTCTCTCTCTCTCTTTAGATTTCTTCACCGATCGTTGATGGAATCAAAAAATCTGAAGTTACCACGAGGATCATGGAAGGATTCTCTACAATTTCTATGGATTGGGATCTCGTTTCAGAGATCTTTGGGTTTTGACAGAAAATTGAGGTAAGGCTCGGTTTTCATTTCTGATCTGGTAGTTTTGTAGGTAACTATCTTGTGAACATATTCTGTACTGTGATTTGTAGGTTTTGGAACTCGGTTCGCTGTTTAGGGACCTTGAAGTTTGGGATTTGTTATTTGGGGAAAAGGTAAAGGGAACTATGTTTATATTGGTTATTTTTGAAATTGGACTCGGTGGAACTGTGGTCCACGGTCCTATGTGTGTTTTGGCTACTCATTTGGGGGGGATCTAATGGGGAAAATGATGGGGTTTTCGTTATTATAGTTTTGGGAAAAAATGGGCAACGGGCTGAATCCCTGGTTTTGATAAAAACCTATGTATATGATGATTTATACTGTGTTATTGGGATGGTCGTGCCTTGACTTGTTTAAACTATATTTTTTTGGAAAACCATGATTTAGATTACCAAATGGGTGTGGTTTGTTTGGTTATATGAGCATGCATGTGTGTGTGATATGTTGAAATTCTAGTAGGAATGGGGTTCCGAATTGTTCCAGGTACTGAGAGTTCCAACTCTATATCCGAGGGCATGAGCCTATTTCGGCAGATAAAGCCAAAGGGTGTGGATCCACTAGTTAGCGCCGGTACAATGCCATGGGATTCAGGGACTAGCCATGTGCCAGTGGCGCCGTGCTTCGCGGGTTGGCTACGGGCCAACGCCGGATTGTCGCAAACTGGCTTCGAGCCGAAGGGTGTGACGACACCGGGTTTGCTGATCATGTGTGTGTGTGTGTGTATGCACTGTGTAAACTAGTACTGGACTGCATTTAACTATGTGTATGTTGTATCATGATAACACTCAAATGCCACACACCGATATAACCTGTGTTCTTCCTTATTGAGAGGTGTCTCACCCCTACTATACGTACATTTTTACAGGTCCTTTGAGTAACCAGAACTAGCGTCCTGGTGTTGGGAGTGTAGTGGTCGGTGTACTACGTTTAGCGCTTGGGTAAGTGCTAGGACTATATTTTTGTTGGGTTGCCATTTTGATATGCATTTGGGCACCCGGTTGTACATTTTGATAGAGCCATGTTTTGCTCTTGTATAGACTTTGGTATGGTACTATATATGATGTTATAGAATGACATTTTTTCGCTGCGTATATGACTGTGGTTGGATGTGTTTAGGGTGCTTGGGAACCCCACGGGGTCGAACCCTCATCCATTGTACTGTATCTTTGGATGTTTTATCAGATACAAGGACAGGGTAGTTACATTTTCACCCTTGAGTCCCATTTCGGGGTTCGGGGCATGACAACTTGGTATCAGAGCTAATCAGGTTACTAGATCTTGTAGACTTGGTTAGGTTTAGCTGTGAGTATATACCAGAGTATAGGATGTGGATATGGGTAGAGTTGGTTGAGGGTTGTTCGGTTGCTAAATCAGGATTTTTTGACGGTATTCTGTGTTTTTCCTGGAATGACGATTCCAATAAAGGAGGGCAGATCATTGATGACTTTCGTGTCGGTGTGATAGGACAGACCTAGACTTGGTAGGGAGTAGTTAACACGATTAGTGTAGATCACTGTGTTAACTGTATCTATTGTAGAGATACTGATAGATTCCTATTGTGTTACAGTATGGAGCCCAAGGATAATAACCTAGGAAGTGGCTCCGAGGAGACTGCAAGTGACGAATCTCCTTCTGTGCCTTGAGGTTTGACGAGGCAGGTATTGTAGGAGATCGGATGGAGTGTGAGGAGACGCTAGCGCTCTCCTACTGCTGCAGGGTGCACTATTGAGAGGTTCACATGC
This sequence comes from Malania oleifera, assembly GCF_029873635.1. Lineage (NCBI taxonomy): Eukaryota > Viridiplantae > Streptophyta > Magnoliopsida > Santalales > Ximeniaceae > Malania > Malania oleifera. The sequence goes on along the minus strand of NC_080429.1, from coordinate 85,641,015 downwards.
ACACATCCTCCGATGTTCTCTAGGGGACTGACCCGACGACAGCAAAGGACTGGATGGAGAAGACTGAGAGGATTCTAGAAGTCTTGCACTGCACGGATGGACAACGAGTCCTCTATGCTACTTTCCAGCTGTCTGGGGAGGCGGGTCGATGGTGGACTGTAGTGAGTCTGTTAGAGAAGCAAAGAGCTGGTCCTGAGGAGATGACGTGGAGCCGTTTCAAGGAGGTGCTCTTTGATAGATACTTCCCGACTTCAGTACGTGATGCGAAGGCAAATGAGTTTTCTACACTGACTTAGGGGAGTTTGATGGTGCAGGGGTATGCGGCTCGATACATAGAGTTGTCCCGCTTTGCACCATGTATGATCTCAAGTGAGTATGAAAAAACTCGGAGGTTTGAGAAGGGTTTGAGGAAGGATATCTGTAGACTGGTGGGTATGCTTCAGATTCGTAAGTTCTCAGTGTTGGTAGATAAAGCCATAGTGATTGAGATCGGTATCCGAGAGGATAAGGCGGATCGAGAATTGAGGAAGAGGACAGTACCTTCTGGTTCTCAGACAGGATCTCGTCAGGGATCGTGGAAGAAGAGGAGCAAGGGCTCGAGTTATCGTCAGAATACCGAGCGCCAAGATTCCCAGATGAGCCCGACTGGTGGTCGTTGTACCAGGTGCCACAGATGACACGAGGGTGAGTGTCAGTCATTTGAGGGTAACTGTTACAACTGTGGCCAGCCAGGTCACATGGCTCGTGATTGTCGAGCACCGAGGCGGGATGTTCCTGCATCTAGTGTGAACTGAGGGAGCAATCAAATACCTCGGGGAATCGTCCAGATGAATATAGCTCCGGTCAGAGTATACTCTCTTACTCCAACGGACGCTGAGCATGCAGGTAACGTGGTGACAGGTACCTTATTATTGCTTTCGAATAAAGCTTTTGTTTTATTTGATTCGGGTGCAACCCATTCCTTTGTGTCTATGAATTTTGTGGAATGATGTGGGGTTGAGACCCGAGACATGAATGAAGTGTTATTTGTTACTGCGCCATCGGGGAGTGTATCTTTCTATAGGAAGATGTTGATAGACTTCCCAGTGGAAATTCAGGGAAAGATGCTACCGGTAAATCTTATTATATATGACATGTTGGGATTTGATGTTATCCTAGGGATGGATTGGTTGTTCTCCAGTTATGCTGTGATCGACTGTCGTAGGAAGGTGGTAGTTTTCAGACCTCCTGGGGAGCAGGAGAATGAATTCGTGGGATCGTGTGTGCGTCCAACGCCACAGATTCTGTTGGCACTACAGGCGAGGAGGTTACTCTTGTACGGATGTCAAGAGTACCTAACTTGTATGAAGGAACCGTTGTGGGATGAGTTGAGACTCAAGGACATTTGAGTAGTCAGCGAGTTCCCAGATGTGTTTCCAGATGATTTACCTAGTTTACCTCCAGATCGTGAGGTGGAGTTTGCGATAGAGTTGCTGCCTGGTAAGGTACCGATCTCTAAAACTCCGTACCGGATGGTTCCAATAGAACTTCGCGAGTTGAAGGAGCAGTTATAGGAATTACTGAACAGGGGATTCATTCGACCTAGTGTTTCACCCTGGGGAGCTCCAGTACTGTTTATGAAGAAGAAGGCGGATCGATGCGGATGTGCATTGATTACCGTGAGATTAACAAGGTAACTGTGAAAAATCGTTATCCTTTACCTCGTATAGATGATCTTTTTGACTAGTTACATGGCACGCGGGTCTTTTCGAAGATCGAATTGCGGTCAGGATATTATCAAGTGAGGGTTCGAGCAGAGGATGTAGGGAAGACAGCTTTCCGAACCAAATATAGCCACTATGAATTCTTAGTCATGCCTTTTGGGTTGACGGATGCTCCAACGGTGTTCATGGATCTGATGAACAAGGTTTTCCATGAGTACCTAGATCAATTCGTAGTGGTATTCATTGACGACATTCTAGTATACTCGAGGAGTATGGAAGAGCACGTGGAACATTTGAGGTTAATGTTACAGATTCTACGAGAGAAGAAGTTGTATGCTAAACTGAAGAAGTGTGAATTCTGGTTGAGTCAGATTGCGTTCTTAGGCCATGTGGTTACTTGGGATGGTATATCAGTTGATCCTAGCAAGATTGAAGCTGTGGTCGACTGGGTAAGGTCGAAGAATGTGCAGGAGGTTCGCAGTTTTCTAGGACTGGCGGGTTATTATCGTCGATTCGTAGAGGGCTTCTCTAAACTATCTGGACCTCTGACACGATTGACCAGGAAAGGAGTGCAATTTGAGTGGGCCAGTGATTGCAAGCAGTGCTTTCAAGAGAAGCACAGGCTGGTTACTGCTCCGGTGTTGACCATTCCTTTAGGGGATGGTGGGTTTGTGATTTATAGCGACACGTCTCTAAAAGGTTTGGGATGTGTGCTTATGCAGTAGGGTAAGGTAGTGGCGTATGCTTCTCGGCAACTAAAAGAGTATGAGAAGAACTACCCTACGCATAATCTGGAATTGGCTGTTGTGGTATATGCATTGAAGATCTGGCGACACTATTTGTATAAGGTGCAGTGTGAGATCTTCACTGACCATAAGAGCCTCAGGTATTTCTTCACACAGAAGGAGTTGAACATGAGGTAGAGACGTTGACTTGAATTGATTAAATATTACGATTGTACGATCAGTTATCACCTGGGGAAGGTTAATATGGTAGCTAATGCGTTAAGTCGGAAGTTAGGGCCTATGGCTGTATTTGTGATTGTAACTCAATGTCACATCAAATGGGATTTGGAGAGCTCAGGTATAGAGTTGGTGGTTGGTGATCATCAGGCTTATCTTACTAGTTTGGTGGTCCAACCGACCCTATTTGAGCGTATAAAAGCCGCGCAGGCTAGTGATACAGAGTTGGCAGAGGTTATGAAAAAGGTACAGCAGGGACTGACTACAGAGTTTAACATCTCTGATGGAGGTGTGTTGAGGTTTGGGACCAGGATATGTGTTCCGAAAGACGATGAGATCAGGAGGATGATTTTAGAGGAAACGCATCGTTTTATGTATACGATACATCCTCGCGGTACAAAGATGTATCGAGACTTGTGCGAGACCTTCTGGTGGTCTGGTATGAAGAGGCAGATTCCTCAGTTCATGGAACATTGTCTGACGTGTCAGCAGGTAAAAGCTAAACATCAGAGGCCGGCAGGGCCGTTGTAGCCTTTGCCTATTCCGGTGTGGAAATGGGAGCATATTTCCATGGATTTTGTGACCGGATTGCCACCAGCGCTTCACGGGTAGAATGCTATATGGGTGATCGTGGATAGATTGACGAAATCTGCTCATTTCATACCAATGAAAGTTGGCTATCCTTTGAGTAGGCTAGCAGATTTGTATGTACATGAGATTGTGAGAATGCATGGGGTGCCGGTGTCCATTGTGTCAGATCGAGATCTGAGGTTTACTTCTCGATTCTGGACGAGTTTATAGGAGGCACTGGGGACGAAGCTTACTTTCAATACAGCATTCCATCCCCAAACCGATGGACAGTCGGAGAGGACGATACAGATTTTAGAAGATATGTTGCGAGCTTGTGTGTTAGAATTTGGTGGTAGCTGGATACAGTTTATGCCACTTGTAGAGTTCGCTTATAGCAACAGCTTCCAATCTAGTATCAGGATGGCACCGTTCAAGGCCTTGTATGGTCGGAGGTGTCGATTTCCTTTGTGTTGGGATGAGGTTGGTGAACGTCAGGTGTTAGGACCTGAACTTGTGCAGCAGGCTTCTAAGAAGGTGGGTTTGATCCAGGAGAGGATTAGATAAGTTCAGAGTCGGCAGAAGAGTTATGCAGATATTCTCCATCGTGAGTTAGAGTTTGAAGTGGGAGGTAAGGTATTTCTACATATCGCTCCGATGAGAGGGGTGATGAGATTCGGCAGGAAGGGCAAGCTAAGCCCGAGGTATATCGGACCATTTGAGGTACTTGAGCGAGTGGGTCCGATAGCCTACAAGATTGCATTACCTCCAGCACTTTCGAGGGTCCACGATGTGTTTCACGTATCCATGTTGAGGAGGTACGTGTTGGATCTTTCACATGTTATCAGCTACGATGATTTGGAAATTGGGGATACTTTAGCGTATGAAGAGATACCTATTCAGGTTCTGGACCGTAAAGTTCAGAAGCTTCGTACCATAGAAATACCATTAGTGAAGGTATTGTGGCAAAACTAGGAGGTTGAGGAAGCTTCTTGGGAACTGGAAACGGAAATACACCTGAAGTATCCACAGTTGTTTTGAGCACTTGTACATGATCCTACTGTGGGTTGGGGTAGGTGGTTAGTCGTCGGGAGTGTGTGTGTATTGTGAACTCCTGAGACTATTGTTTATGTAACCATGGTATTCCTTCGCCATAAGTGAGGGTATGTATGTGTATGTGTATGATGGGACTGCGTTGTAGTAGTCGCCAGTTTATTCTTGGTAGATCGTATTTGGGTATTCTGGATATGACTTTATGAATGAGAGATGGCAAATTTCGAGGACGAAATTTTTGTAAGGAGGGGAGATTGTAAGAACCCGAACCGTGATAAATGGGTTTAAATAAATAAGAGAGGGGCAAATTGGGAATTTGGCAGATTTCGTCGATGAAGCCAAATTTTGTCGACGAAGCCTTTGTTCTTCTCGTCGACGAAATTCAGAGACTTGTCAACGAGGAGAAGCCAAGGAGTCTCAGAAAAATCGGTGATCGCAGATTCGTCGACGAGGCCACTGATTCATCGACAAAGTCAGTGGAAGATTCGTCGACGAAGGCCCCATTTCATCGACGAATTGGGCCGAGTCAAAGGGCTATAAATAGGATTTTTCATTTCTTCCAAGCTAAGTAACTTCAAATATCTCTCTCTCTCTCTAAACCTTTCTCTACTCTCTCTCTCTCTCTCTATATTTCTTCACCGATCGTTGATGGAATCGAAAATCATAAGTTACCACGAGGATCGTGTCAGAATCTTGTTTCGGAGATTTTTGGGTTTTGACGAAAAATCGAGGTAAGACTCGATTTTCATTTCTGATCCTGTAGTTTTGTAGGAAATTATCTTGTGAACATATTCTGTACTGTGATTTGTAGGTTTTGGAACTTGATTCGCTGTTTAGGGACCTTGGAGTTCGGGATTTGTTATTCGGGGAAAAGGTAAGGGGAACTATGTTTATATTGGTTATTTTTGAAATCAGATTCAGTGGAACTATGGTCAACGGTCCTGTGTGTGTTTTGGCTACTCATTTGGGGGGGGGGATCTAATGGGGAAAATGATGGGTTTTTCATTATTACAGTTTTGGGAAAAAGGGGGCAACGGGCTGAAACCCTTGTTTTGATAAAAAAAACTATGTATATGATGATTTATACTGTGTTATTGGGATGGTCGTGCCTTGACTTGTTTAAACTGTATTTTTTTGGAAAACCATGATTTAGATTACCAAATGGGTGTGGTTTGTTTGGTTATATGAGCATGCATGTGTGTGTGATATGTTGAAATGCTAGTAGGAACAGGGTTCTGAATTGTTCTAGGTATTGAGAGTGTCCGACTCTATATCCGAGGGCGTGTGTTTATCGCCTGCCACGTAGGCAAGAGTGTCCGACTCTATATTCGAGGGAGTGAGCCTATTCCGACAGATCAGGCCGAATGGTGTGGATCCACCAGTTAGCGCCGGTACGATGCCATGGGAGTCAAGGACTAGCCATGTGCCGGTGGCGCTGTGCTTCGCGGGTTGGCTACGGGCCCAAGCCGAATTATCGCGGACTGGCTTCAGGCCGAAGGGTGTGATGACACCAGGTTTGCCGATCATGTGTGTGTGCGCGTGTATGCACTGTGTAAACTAGTACTGGACTGCATTTAACTGCGTGTATGTAGTATCATGATAACACTCAAATGCCACACACCGATATAACTTGTGTTCTTCCTTACTGAGAGGTGTCTCACCCCTGCTGTACGTACATTTTTACAAGTCCTTCGAGTAACCGGAACTAGCGTCCTGGTGTTGGGAGTGTAGTGGCCGATGTACTGTGTTTAGCGCTTGAGTAAGTGCTAGGACTGTATTTTTGTTGGGTTGCCATTTTGATATGCACTTGGGCACCCAGTTGTACGTTTTGATAGAGCCATGTTCTGCTCTTGTATAGATTATGGTATGGTACTGTATATGATGTTATAGAATGACCTTTTTTCCGCTGCGTATATGATTATGGTTGGATGTGTTTAGGGTGCCTAGGAACCCCACGGGGTCGGACCCTCATCCATTGTACTGTATCTTTGGATGTTTTATCAGATACAGGGACATGCTAGTTACATTTTCACCCTTGGGTCCCATTTCGGGGTTCGGGGCGTGACACATATAGTATCATCTAGAGTCTACACAAAACTAGAATATACACTCCCAGAGTTACAACATACCCCGGGCGTCTACAAAAACCATCCCAACAACCCGGATACAAAAACCTGTACCTAACGGTACCAGTAGTAGCTAATGGCACCCCTGCTTCTAGATGCTAGGATGCTAATTACGGCTACCTGAAGGACCTGAAAAACATTGTACGTATGTTCGGGGTGAGACACCTCTCAGTAAAGAAGAAAACAGGTTATATCAGTGTGTGGCATACCAGTGTTATTTTACATACTTCATAACACGATAAAATACAATACAGTTCGAAACATTTCCATACAGTTTCATATAGTTACATACAGTTCCAGTATTTGCACAAAACCATTTTAGTACATATGATACCCAAAACATACGGTCAATGTCGTCACACTAGTACGCAACTACACAAGGTTACCTAAATCTCACAGCGATTACATTGCTACATACGCAATTACGCTGCGACAACCAAGGCCCAATAGTGATTACATTGCTCTATACGCAACTACATAAGGTTACTTGAGTCTCACAGCGATTACATTGCTACATACGCAACTACGCTGCGACGACCGAGGTCCACAGTGATTACATTACTCCATACGGTGTAGAACATACCCATCGGTGACCAGCCGAAACATACTAGTGATATTTCACACCTCGGATATAGAGCCGGCCACTCTCGCCCACGGTAGTTAACCGGTATATGGCGCAGTGTACGGCAATTAGCCGCCACATAGTTGTTTTGGCGTACGGTAATTAACCGCCCCTAGCCGATTTCATAAACCTAGAATCATTTTTGAAACTCATGTTCCTATACATTTCAACGTACGGTAATAAGCCGCCACATAATTGTTTTACAAATACCTGGAACAAAAACATACAACCATACATACCACACTTATTTGGTTTACGGCAAATCATATTATTTACAAATTCAAGTATATAGTTTATGCAAATATGGATTACAATCACCTCAATAATACAGTTTCAACATAACCAACAACTTTCCAAACAAAGTAGAGGTGATACCCGAAATCCCCAATTTTCTCGAAAACTATAACCCGAAAATCCTGCATTTTTACCTGATAGATTTCCCTAAATAAGTTACCAAAACATACATACGATCGTAGCCTACAAGCTTACCGATCCTGATTTCGAAAATAAACTGATATAAACAGAATCCCCTTACCTTAACCCGAATTCTAACTACGAACTCTACGATCCCCAAAACTACGAACCATGACTCCAAAACCTACAAACCACAGTACAATACATACTTACAATCCATACTACTACACATATACTGAATCAGAAATGAAAACCGAGCCTTACCTCGATTTTAGCCCGAAACCTGAAATTGCTCGAAACGAAATTTCGATCCGCTAGAAACGTAGAGAATCCTTCCCTGATCCTCGCAGTAACGTCCGATTTACAAATCAGGTGACGAATAGAGAAGAAATCGAAGAGAGAGAGAGAGTTCCTTTGAGTTCTAGAGAGAGAGAGAGAGAGTGTGTGTTTAGGGAAACTTAGTCCCAAAGCAACCAAAAATATCAATTATAGGACCTTTAACCCGGGTGGATTCGTCAACGAATTGGCGCCCTTGTCGGCAAATACGCCATTAGCTTCGTTGACTAGTCAGTGGCCTCATCGATGAGCCAGATATTTCAATTCCTTCAGACCTCTCGGCATTCCCTTGTCGACGAGGAACCTTCAACATTTGTCGACAAACCTTAGTCTCATCTACGAACCCTGCTCAATTTTCCATTTTATCCTTCTTTTACACAATTAACCCATATATCACGGTTCGGGTTCTTACAGGGGATGCGCGTGTGGGCAATTATAACATGTATTTGAAGGGTCGGAGCAAATTGCACATATCTCTGCACACATCATTGTTTGCGGTCCCAGGGACAGGCATTGATCCAACTTTTTGGATATGACATGCAGAGTAGAGGCTAAGTTTTGGCTCGTGGCTAACTCATAAACTCCTTTAGGTTTAGAAGTTGATGGATTAGGTAGTTTAGGGGTGGCAATCATGTGCTGCTAAGAGTTTTCAACCAGATTGTCAAAGATAATACAAGCCTTGTTCTCGTGCTTAGTGAGGAAAGTACCTCCGCACGATGCATCAACCATGGACCTATCTCTCTTAGTCAACCCTTCATAGAAAGTTTGGACTAATTGCCACTTGGGTACCTAGTGATGTGGGCATTTACGGAGCAGATCCCTAAAGCGCTCCCAAGTCTTAAAAAAGAGTTCCCCATCCATCTGTGAGAAACTTGTGATGGCTCTCCAAAGCTGGTTAGTCTTCCTAATTGGAAAGTGATTTTTATGAAATTCATGTTGCATGGTGGCCCAGTTGGTCACCGAGTTAGGTTCTAAGGATGTCAACCATTTGGCCTTATCCTTATGAGAGAATAGGAAAAACCTAAGACGGAGAGCATCATCACTGAAATTAGGGATGTAGATGGTGGAACAAATTTCCAAGAACTTATCTAAATGCTGATAAGGATTTTCAGTAGAGTTCCCATGAAAGTCGGATAACATCGAGATGATCGAAGTCTTAATCTCAAATTGTGCCGCCTGAACATCTGAGAATTGGATGCAAGATGGCGATGTGTATGCATTAGGTACAAAGTAGTCCCTAAGAGGCCGAAGATGTTGCTCTCCCACCACAAGCAGGTAGGGAGTGTGGGGTTCCGAGATTTGTTCAGTGGGAACTGGTAGGTTATCTTTGGCCATTGCTTTCAATTCATACAACTCAGCCTTCTTCGAATTAGAGATAGGTTTCCTAAAGGGAGTTTAGTTAAGTTTATCCCACAGATTTCAATATTATAAATCTTGTGCTGGGATAAACTAGCAAGCTTAGGATATTTGCATTGTCTTTGTAAGTATCCCATAGCTTTGATTTTGTTGTGCAAAATATTTTCTACAAGCTAAAATATTTTTCAAACTACTCATGTACTTATTTCATTGAAGGAAATCTTTTGAGCTAGTTTGAATACTTGATTAACATCTTTGAAACCATGATTTGCTATTGAGATTTCATTTAGCTTGTTTCAAATATTAGCTTGCTTGAACACTCTTGTGCTTGACTAAGTATAATCATTATATTGAGTGTAGATTGCACATATACACTACTGAGCTTACAGTTCTTATATGTTTGGTGTGGATTGATTATTACTTGCGCGTATTGGGTACATATCTGCTTTACATGAAAGCACAATCATTGTACCAACTTGATTGAGAAAAATAAGGTTGTATTTCTAGGCGTGGCCTGAGGGGGCAGTAATCCAGCCCGTAAGGATTGTTAAGGTCTTCTCCGCCCCGCAAGGAGAATTTATAAAGGTTGAGGTCAGCCCCGTGCTAATTGATCTGGTTGTATTAGGTACCGCTCCACCCGTTAAGTGAGCTATTAGTGGAATCCTCGGGCTTGCGAGTTAGAGGTGGGGACGTAGGCACAGTTGACTAAACTTCGATTACATATCGTGCGTGTTCTTTATATTTTCACAAATTTATTTTCCATACTTTTATTTTCAGCACATATATATTGTGTGCTTGATTCATTATATGTAGTATATGTGTTGATTAGGTTTATAATTAAATAGAAAGACCCTAGGTTTGTGCAATGGTGTTGCTAGATTAACTAAACCTAGGAATAAATTTTAAATACCCAATTCACCCCCCTCTTGGGAATACACCAATTCTAACAATTGGTATGAGAGTCTCGTTGCACTAGAAAGGTTGTACGGTCCCCGAAGACCTCCTGTGTTGGAGATGTGGTCCTATATTGATTGCTTTCCAACACATGCCTTCCCCTGGCCACTCAAATGGAGAACTCGAGTCCTTCAATAAATGCTTTACCAGAGGAGGTTTTCGGGGACCGTACAACCTTTCTGATGTGCAGGATCCTCCTTAAAGGCAAGCACAAAACATACTTGGTGCCATGTCATGATCATCAAAGGAACCCATTACAGTTTCGTTAAACCTGAGGTTAGCCTTGCGCCAACACTGTGACTTGGCAGGTTACGGGTTTCCACTGTAAAGTAATCCCTCATAATATCATAAAAGATATTACAAGCTCATAGAAGTGAGGCTTAGAAGCCTTTTGGAAAAATATTCCTTAGGAAAGAGAGAACTTAGAAAGCCATGGATAAAACACACAAAGGGATTTTTATTTCTCAATCCGTTCCGTTCTGCTCTGCCTTACAAATGGGAAGGCAGTGCCTTAAATAGAGGTCTGAGACCCCCAAGACTTACATGAGAAGCAAGCATCTTATAGACAGCTGATAAGGACATAAAGCAAATATGATAAAGATATAAAGTAGACGACGACATAAATCTAAAGTGGTTGAAGACTTTAGCGACGACTGACAATTGACATAATTAAAAGGTGATAGCACATGGGCGGCTGCATTTGTGCGGGAGTGACCCACCACCTTTAATTATGCAAAGACCTTTTAACTTTAAACCAAACTTATTACATACGCAAATATAAAGCAGCCCACCATTGTGGACTTTGGTGACAATAATACATAATGCAGGGGACATGTGGGGCTAGATGTGATGAGACGGCGAGAGGTTGAGGTTGATGTAATCCTCATTCGTGGTGTCTCTATAGATCGAATGGTGGTAAGTTGGCGGATCCCAAGGATAATCTTCATCAGTGTCCATAGGATCATGATTAGTGTGGTCCTTGTCAGGTGGTTTAGGAGCTGGAATCTCGTCTGGAATGGCTTTGACGAGTTCATAGTAGAACTGCCGATTGTTCATTTCACAGAGGTGATTTAATAGTGAAGGCTTGTAGTTGGGCCATGTACTGGGGAAGTTATACAGCGTATCCTATTCGTAGACTTGATTCTGGGACCATAAGAGGTTTCTATTTGAATTATAGAAATATAGTCTATGTAGAATGAAGATACTGTGTACTGAGGCTGCTTCAGCTGGGTCTATTTTCCAAAGGTTATGTTACCCATGAGAGTAGTCAATTTCTTTCTCCAAGTGAATAGAGGATCAAACAGCTGGAGGAAAGTCCAAAACATGGATTTCTGATTGGCTGGATCATCAAGATGAGTGTACGTCTCCTGAAGTGGGAGGAATACAGCATGTACTTGCAAAACAGAGATATACCATAAATACCATAATACATGAGTATTAAAGGATGATGGTTTGATGATGTAAGGATTGAGGAAAGGGTAAGATGGGAAGATCAGATGATGGCTTGTCAGATCATCATAGTAACCATAGAAGGTCTTGGCATAGGATTTGATTTTGGAGGCATTAGTGATCTTTGGAGGTATCTCTAGAGGGAACTGTATCTGGGTACAGGCACCAAGATAGAGAACGTCTGGTGGTGAAGAGGAGGATGTTGAGGCCATAAGGATTAATGGAATAGCTCGGTGTCTTGAGATAAGATAGGTAGTTTTCCGAGGGCGAGATAACATATCAGCGAGGACATTGTGATCGCCTTTTATATGCTTCACAAAGAAGTCATATATGGAAAACCAATCTTTCAGTCTGAGAATCTGTGGATCAAGAAGAATCTTATTCCAGAATTCAAGCATTTTTGGGAAAGATGAGTTGTCCATTTCAATCGTAAAATGCTTTGATCTGACATAAAAGTCAAATTTCTGAATTCCATTTTTTACTGTAATAATTTCTTTGAAGACAATGTGATAATGCTTTTGGGATTCTTTGAATTCTCCACTGGTGTGTCCATAATAGGATCTTTTGTTGTCCTTTTCTTCAAGCAGTAAGACACCCTAATAATGGTCACTAGCGTCTGACTGGATGATAAGATTTATTGTAGATGGAATAGTCAGAGGCGGTGGATCCTTTGCAGCTTTCTTGAGATTTTTGACAACTTGTGTTTGGTCAGGGACCCATGGGGGTGGCTTCTTTTTCAAAAGTTGTGACAAGGCGTTGGTGAATTGACTTGCATTCGGAATAAAGTCTCTGATGTAATTAATGATGCCGAGAAATTGTTGTATTTCCTTGACAGAGAGATTATCATCAAGAAATTATAATAATTGCTCAGCAAGATGAGGACCTGGGCAGATGATTCCATGGGATATTTTCATTCCTAGAAAATCAATTTCGTGTTGTCCAATCATGCTTTTCTTTTCTGACAGCATTATCCTATACTGTGATGCCAACTGGTGGAAATGTTCAAGAAGGTGATGATGATCTGTAAGACTCTTAGAAAATAATAGAATATCGTCAATATAGATCAAATACTGTGCAGGATAGGATTGAAAATCCTGGTCATCGCCTTTTGAAACAGTGATGGTGCAATCTTTAATCCAAAGGGTAAAACAGTTCATTGGAACTGTTCATTTGGAATATAGAAAACTGTCTTGAATCTGTCATTCGGATGAATACTAAGTTGCCAAAAAGCTCCTTTCAGATCAAATTTGGAGAATATTTTTGCTTCAACAAGATGGATGAATTGTATCCTGGTTTTTGGAATAGGGAATTTATCATCCCTAATGAACACATTCAATGGCTTGTAATCAATAACTAATCTTTTCTTTCTTTTAATCTTTTTTGATCTTTTTTCAACATAAATGCTTGACATGCCCAAGAGGAATTGGTTGGTTCAATTAGACCTTACTTTAATAAAGAATGACATTCTTCTCTAGCAAGCTTAAGGTCTGATGGAGACATTCTCGGATGGGAGGCTTTGGTTGGGCTAACACTTTCATTGAGCTTAAAAGGAATGTGAATGAAAAAGTCTGGGTTTTTCCAGAGTGGATGATCATGGAAGAACTTGTCATGACTTTCTGCACATAGCTTGAGGAGTTTATTTTGAATGGGCTGGAAATCTGGAGGAGAATAGGAAAGAGAATAGATTTTGTTTGTCTGGGTAAAAGGCTTGAATTCTCTTTTGCACTTAATTCTAGTGGGAAGGATCCTCAGGAATTTTGAAAGACAATAAACATCCCATCCTAATAAAACATCTTTTTAAGGAAGTGAACTGCCAATGACATGAGTCTAAATGATGCAATTAGGAAGGAGTTTAATCCCAATTTTCCTTTTGGAAATCAAAGCGGTAGTAAAAATTTGATCATTTGCAGCTTTAAAGAATTGAGTATGGGAAGGCCAACAATCTAATGGTAGAACTTTTAGATTAACCATGGTCTTATGGGTTCCCGTATCAATGTATGCAATAGCAGGTATGGGTTTACCATATTTTTCAGGGAGGAGCTGAATTTGAACATGAGGACTTATCTGAGAATCTTTAGAAGAGAGAATAGGTTGGACATGGAATGTTTCATCTGAATGATAGTCATCTTCTAAATTAGAATTTTCCGAATCAGTAAGGAAGAGAATAGTTTCTTTAGTCATTTCTTCTTGTTCTGAAATAACAGATTAAGCATCTGTATCTAGTTCTTCATTCGGTAACTACTGGGCAAGCTTTGCAGATTTTATCCTGTTCCTAGGGCATTGTTTTGCATAGTGGTCTTTCTTCTTGCAAATGAAGCAGTGAAGAGATTTGTCATGTCCTCATCGAAACTTCTTCTTGAAGAATCTGAACTTCTTTCTTCTTCTAGGATCTTTCCTGAAGCGCTTGTCACAACCATAGTTTTTGAAGTGTTTCTTTTTTTTAGGACTACAGAGGCAATCAGGCTTTTGAATTTTTGATCAACAGGCTCAGAGGGCAAGGTTTTTCCGGGATTGGAGATCTTGGAGAAATGGGTGTTGGTGGAATAAGAGAATGTCTCTTAAAAATCTCAGCAATGGATTTAAAATGTTTGGAATAATCTGGTTGGTAAGATGGAGTTGGTGATGACTGAGGAATTAAAGAGTAAGGTAGAGTGTATGGAAAAGCTTTAGGAATATAGTTAGCTAGGGGAATAGGATGATGATCTTGTTTTATCTGAGATAATTGGTCTTTAAGCCTTCTGATTTTTGCTTATTTTTCATTAAACATGGATCCATAATATCTTGCAGAAATAAATTGCCTAAGCTCAGCATCAAGATTATCAATTCTTCTCTTGAGATCAGCATACATAGCCTTAATTCTGGAATCAAGGTGGCCAAATCGTTGGTCCATCTGAATGCCATGATGTATAAGTTTATCAACATTATGATCAATGGCAGATAAAGTTGTATTCTGGGATCTGACATTCTGAGTTTGCCAATTCAGAACTTATTTAGCCTGTTTGGGAAGTTTTCTGGAACCGTCTGGTTAGACTTCAGAGGGTTGGATGAAAGGTTTGGTACGAAGGTTGGAGTCTGTATATGATCTTGGTTCCAAGGGAGGAAACTGTTTGTCATATGGAGAGGCCATGAAACAGGGAATTGGTTGTGAATGGGGTAGTTTAGGCACTGGAGTTTGGTAAGGATCTGGATCAGGTTCTTCTGGAGGAAGAAGTCCTTCTTCACGAAGAATCTCAAGGGCTTTATCATAGATCCATAAGGGCTTAGGTTTAGGATCCGAGCGTCGAATTCCTATCCAGGGGCTATTTGAATCATCAGGTTTTCTGTGAGGTGGAAACGGCTTACAGGACGACTTGGTTTCCTTCTGTTGTGATTTATGACAATCACAATCTGGATCACACATCGAAGGATCAACATCCCAAATGAAATATCCTTCAATTTTATCAGTGTAGATAGGGGATCCGTCTACTTCAACGCTGCTTACAGTAATGCCTTTCTCAGAAGTTACAGGCTTTATCATCAAGGATTGGAACACTGGAGGAGTACTATTTAAAATTAAAGAATGTTGGGTAAAATGGAGAAGTGTTTTGGTTATGTTGTATGATCTTAAAATATTCTTAAAATTAAAAGGGAAGCTTTGTATTATGACTGTAAGACTAATTATACTATATGAATTAGAAATATTAGATAATTAAGAAATAAAATAGACAAAAAGTAAAAATTGATAAGATGTGATTGAAAAGGTGGATAAGTGATATAATATTAAGAAATGAATATATTCATAGTAAATTATGATATAAGATAGAGACAACTTAAATGATTTGGATATTTATGATATAGTTTTTCTATACTATATACCACGTTGAGAAAAACCAACTTCCTATGGATCATACATTTTTTGTACCTCAAAAGGGAGGTCCTCCTTATGATGCTACGATGGTTGCCCAAAGTATAAAGACTAAACTCGAGACTTGGATAGAATATGGTAGGATTGTGTGTGCCAAGCCCTTTGGGTTGGCTAAGTTTATATTACACGAGCATGATATTTTGTTATTCCTATCAATATTATGCAAAAAATAAAAAAAAAAAGTGTTAGGATTGGGTTATTAGGGGGACAATAGAGAATTAAGAAGGATAGAGATAGACAAAAAATAATCTGGAATGAGATGATAAATAAGGATTTAATAGTTGAAGGAAAATTATTAATAATCATGTAAATTAAAAAATAAAAAATTATATCATGGACTCACTTAGTGGGACTTGAAAGACTTAATTTGTTGTTATTATTGGACTTAATTATTGATCAATAGAAGATTCTTTATATTTCAAAATTCAAAGGTTTTGGTTTTTTTTTTTTTTAATAGTTCTCAGAAATTCTGGGGTGATGTCATATATATTCAGAAAAACTCGGGGCTTTTCTGGTCTTTACCCATAAACGGAATTTGCCAAACGCCGCCTACGACGTCATTTTGTGTTGGTTGCTGCAACTCGCAATTCGTCAAGATTCGGCTTCTAAGTCTCTAGTCTTTCTCCCATGGAGATCCAGATTCCAGGCATCTCCGAATTCTTCAAATGAACAACTTCATATCACGGACGTCCAAACTATGATACGCTCATTCTGAAATGGGGAGCCCCCTATTCGCCACCGAGTCGCCTCTCTCTCTCCCGCCAGTTCCCACATTTGCCGCCACAAACAATGGTCGCGATGCTGGATCGTCCACCGGCTGCCATGGATTTTTGTACACCGGATCCCTACTGGTCCCTTCTGCACTGTTCGTCTTGTACTTGGCGATACACGCGAAGGAGAACCTCAAGAAGCTCTGGCATGGGCGGTCGTGCATCATGCTGGCTTACTACCCTCTCCTTTGGGTCTCTGCCATTCTCAATCTTGTTTGGTGCTCTCTTCAGGCGAGTCCTGTTCTTCTTCTTCTTCTTCTTCCTCTTCTTCGTTGTATTGGGTATGTTTGGCTGATGTGAAAATATGGGAAAAGGAGGGAACTCGAAGATTTTCATGTTAGGGATTTTTTTTTTATTACTTGGGATTTGGAGATGAGGGCGTAAATTAAAGCGAGTGTTTGATAAAGCCGTGGAAAAATGAAAGAAATTGAAGTTTTTAGTTCTGCCAAGTGCGAGCCGATGTAATTATTTTCCGCTTAGTTGATCAAAAACGAGATTTTGTTTTTCTCTTAAATAAAAGAGAACCTTGTGCCCTTTTCTCTTCTGGGTTAGCATGTACATCAAACTGCATGTGTCAACCTATTCAGTGCAAGTCACGCCCGGAGAGAGCGCCTGATAAACGCAATCAAGTCTAGAAACGACATGCTAAAACCCAAATGGCAACATAATAAAGGGATCCCAACAAAGCCTCCTTACCGCTGGCTACAGAGTAATCCCCATGAGGACATTATCTGTGTGATCATCTTCATCCATGGTCTACAAACAAAAGGAAAAAGAGCCCGGTGGTCATTTTTGATAAGCTTTCCATTTCTTCTACAATAGACTCTGCCGCTCCGGTAATATCTTCAATTCTTTATATCATTGGTGCACTATATCACCCTACGCAGGCTCTGGTCTTCTTACCTGATAATTGTGGCTCTATGCGTACCAACTAGATGTGGTTCAAATATTATCCACGCTGGAGCATCAATCTTCAAGAAGAAATAAATAGGTTATTCAGGAGCATTGGAGGTTATGAGGCTTGGCCTTGTTTCCATTTTCAAATTCTTTCTTCATCCATGAACTATATGGCTATCTGATGCTCGGCATCGTCCATTCAGGCATCTGTAAGATATTTAAGAAACACTTAAGAGAGAACTGACAAGATGCCACGTTAACACTTGGATCCAAACAAGTGATTGTGAAAAATATTGTTAATTGTGGATCTTTATGATGTTCGTCTCACATAATTTTGATTGATGGGTTTTAAATCCTATGTGGAGGAACCATTCCTTTTAAGTATTTTTCATGATTATTTTGTGTCTAACACAACCTGAATTTGTCTAACATCACTCAGTGTCATGAAGTAGGTATTTAGGTTTTAATAATAATTTGTAACAAGCTACAGTGGAAAATCAGTTTAAGCTGCTTATTGAAAATTTTCATTTACATTAATCTCTCTCTCCCTCTCTCTCTCTCTGATGCTGGACAGTAGAGAATTGTAGGAAGCAAAAGAGAAATAAGAGAGGGGAAGAGAAAGAAGATAGGGAAGGAAGAAGATGAAAGGAGTAAGGAGAGAATGCTGTAGTAAGGAGAGAATGCTGTACACACTACGTAGAGGGAGAGGGGAGACTAGGAGAGTAACACAAATTTTGAATTTAAGTGGATAGTTGTCTCATGGATACAACCACCAAAGTATACCTAAAATAGATAGTTATGAATAAACCCCAAACATAACATAATGATACAAAAGATGGAAGTGTCAAAAATTCTCCATTTGTGGTTTTCTCTCTCTCGGGGATTAGGCATATTTGTGCAAGGTTTTGAGTGGTTGCTTATCATAAGCCTGTTACATAATAAAATTGCTCATAGAATTAAGGGCAGAAGACACTAACCTCCCTTGAGGTTTCAAAAATTCCAGGGACCCCTCTCTTGAGTTTTAAGAATTCCAAGGACCTCCCCTAAGATTTGCCAAAAAAACACATGTCTCTCCTTTCAAAAATGCCATAGAACTCACCTGAGGTTTCAAAAATGCCACATACCTTCCCTGAGGTTTTCCAAAAAGACACAGAACTGCCATATAAGGGGAGGTATAGGGGAGTTTTGTGACATTTTTGAAACCTTAGGGGGAGGTCTATGACATTTTTGAAACCTTAAGGGAAGTATCTGTTTTTTTTCCGAACCTTAGGGTAGGTGAGTGTCTTTTGCCCTAAAATTAATTTTACATAATAACAAGCTTTTTCTCATCATCTATGAAAAGTTTGTATATTTTTTAACTAGTACCAACCATTAGTGTTTTTTTTTTAACCATTTTTTTTTTCTTTTCATGTTAACTGATTTGTACTAGGTCATCTTCTTTCTTATGAAACAGGCATGGCAATGTTCTCCTGGGAAGGTGGTAGCTTGGAATCTTTTGTCGTTGTTCACATCATTTGGAATGCTGTGCTTGGAGATTAGCTTAGTGGCCTTCTTACTCCAGGAAGATTATAGTAGCGGCTTGGAAGCTTTAACACATACTTTCATTGCCTCGGGGCTCATTGTTAGTGTGGATACCCTTCTTAAGGTAAAATTTACTTTTAAAAGATCTTGCTTGTGCATGCATGTTCACTTGTAAATTGTTTCTCTTGATATTTCATACTTGAAGCATGTTACGCTCTTCTTATGAGCCTTCAACTTGAACTAATAATGTCTACAATAGTCAGTATTTTATTTAAACACCATTCGTTCCCATGCTTCATATTTGAGCTTCTAATATGTCAAGGGGTTCATAGTTGCCTTCTAGTTTTGGTATCTCTACTTGGGTGTCTGCATGTTCTTTACTCTAGTTTTTGCGCTTGCAGCATGACTGCTCTTTTAATTTTTTGAATCTTTGACATCTCTTGGGCTTGCTTCAACCTGTGAACCTTTATTATTTTTTGCTAACATACAATTTTCAAATTGCTCTTCAACTTTTATGCTAAATTAGTAGAGGAAAATCCAACAATGACAAGTTGGGTAATTACTAGAGATATTTGGATCAAAAGGAGGGGCAACAAAGATTAAAGTCACACTTATCATAAAATAATAAAATGGATCAAAATCACATCCCAACATTTTGGCCTTCTTGGAGACATGATCAAGTAAAAGAAATGAATGAGGAAAGAAAGAGAATAACTTCCTTTATTCAATAATTGTCAAAATCTGAATTAGTAATTTGGTTAGAGCCGTTACAATCACTTCTATACCACAAAAACCAAATTAATTCATCACCTTTAAGATCAACATAATCTCGTTGTTTGAAATAACCTAAATAATTTCAAATAAAATCTCACATGTTCATGTCTTGTTGCAAATGTGTGGCTGTGGTAATATTTTCACTAGCAGGCTCATCTCCTTTTGCATCCAAGATGCCGCAACTCTCCACTCATAGCCACAACCTACACTTTGCTCCAAACCTATTTCTATAAATCATGATTTATTTTATATCATAACCTTTACTTGCCGCATCATGGGTTCATGATTCTTAAATTGCTTCCTGCTTGCATGTCTCTTTCCAACCTCAAACTGAACCTCCTCTTGTTTGATCTCTTGCGTAATGATGGTGATAAAACCCTAAGGTTTTATTGTAGAGAAATTGGGGAACTTGAAAGAAAGTAAAGCAGTAAGAGAAAATAGGGTTGATCACTTCGAGGGGATTTGCCTTGAATTATGTTATTGCTTAAATGAAAAAAGCCCAGTAGGGTTACATGTATAGGGTAGGGAACCTTATTCCTATTAGGAATGTAAAATATCCCAATCTAAGTCCTTAATGGACTCAATCCTAATTGATTTTGGAATCCTAACACATTAAATAAAAATCTCAATGTTAAAAATGATCCTAACATTAAATAGAATCCCCATTGATTTGGGAATCATAACACATTAATTGGAAATTCCAATTGATTTGGGAATCCTAACATTAAATAGAAAATCCCAATTGATTTGGGAATCATAACATATTAGTTAGAAATATCAATTGATTTGGGAATCCTAACACATTAATTAGAAATCTCAATTGATTTGGGAATCCTAACAGATGGGCATCGAGGCATTTTGGTCTTTTGTCTTGTTATGTCATCCCCATCTCCATTGCATAGTGGGGTATTAGGATTAGAAGTGTGTACACATAGGTGATTTTTCTCCAAGTCAAATTTGTTCACGTTAGTAGGGCACTCCCTATACATTCAATTTGGCATGGTATGTGCCTTATCAATTTGTTGGGCCTCCGTTACTCTTTGCACCTTGTACTGCATCACTTTCAATTCATCCATTTTTGGCATGTAGAATGGATTCCTTTAAGTTGGGAGACTTCTTCATCTTCACCTCCCTCATCTTAAATATTATCACCCCACAAACATTTGCCTTGCTTGTCAACACTTATGTTCTTGTCCATTAGTATATACATTAGCATTTGACATCTTTTTGAACTTATGGTGCTGCTTGTTTCAAGAGTTGTTGTTTTGAGGATGTTAGCCATGACTAGGTGGCATTATTGAGCTGCTTGTGTTTTTTCCTCTCTGTATGTTTGAGTACTCCTTGTTCTCCTTTCTTTTAACCTTCTCTCTTTACTATCTCTAATAAAGTTCCTTTCTTTGTAAAAAAAGAAAAAGAAAAAAGAAAGAGGTTGTAAAAATGCATGTAATTCTAAGTTGCTAACTAAAACGTAAAATCAAAGTAGGTAACCATTTTACCCGGTGCTTTGTTCTTGAATTTTCACAGCAAACTTTTACAAGTATGGAGCTGATGATCCAAATGACATGCACCATTTCGTTGTTACTAAATATGTTTCAAATGAATATGTACTAGCTAACTAGCTATAATTATTTTAAAGAGAAAGAGATAGTAAAAATGCACATAATACTAAGTCACTAGCTAAAACATAAAATTGAATTAGGTAAAAGCCACTTTACTTGGTGCTTTTATCTTCCTTTCTCTCACCGCCATATCAATTCCAAGGAGGTCACTAGCAGTAGTGTAATTTTCCAACTCATTTGAAACTTTATCTTGCAATTCATTGAATGACACCAACCTTGCGATGCATTTGTACAAACCCGACATGATTTCTTCATCTTGTGAAATGTGTGGGTTTGGCTAATGAAATTCTAGGTTCAAGAAGTGTGCAACTGCATGCAAAGGTTGATGAAGTTGGTATCCACACCTCGTGTCAATAATTTCAAATGCCTCTTTGAGTTTATCTTCTCTCTCACCAAAAGCCTTAGCTATGGCGCCCTTAGCCCTATCCATGGCTTCATGAATATATTCCATTGTAGGTTTCTTTATATCATCAACCAAACAAAGTACACTGACAAGTGGGCCTATCAATTTAAGAGCATAAACAATTGTACTCCAAAAGGTAGGCATCAAAATAGTACTAGCTGCTCTTTTGCCAGCTGCCTTCTTTGCCCATTTACTAAGGGGCTGTTTGGTATCACTATAAAAAATTAGATAAATGAAAACCAAAAATCAGAAACAGAAACTAAAAATTAGAAACCAACAACCTGTTTGGTTAACATTTATAAAACTAATACAAATTAAAAACTTAGTTAAAAAAATGTTCATTTTCATCTTTAAATCAAAATATTATAAAAATATGATTAATATAATGAAATTACAAATAAAATTACATTAAAAAATTACTATAATAAAAATAAAATGTTTTATAATTATTTTACTTAATTATTCTACTTTCAAAATTTACTTTACAATAAAAATTTTATTGGACATGACAATTGAAAAACAGTTTATATTTTTTATAATTGGATTTATTATTTTTTGAAATATATGTTTATTTTTCTTTTAATTATATTTAAATTCATATGATCATTCAATTTTGATTTTAAATTTTAATTTGAAAGTATATAAAATGAATAATTTAATCCAAAAAATTATTTTTGATATTTAAATTTCTTGCAGCAAGTTGCCAGAACAACTGAAAACCATGAAATTTGGTTTTTAGTGTTTTGGCAAACAATGAAAACCGACAACATAAATTGACAACAGAAACAAAAGCGTTTTTATTATTTGTTTTTTCATTGTGAAGAAATAGAAAATAGTAAACAACAATGATACTGATAGACCCTAATACTTCAATCCTTAGAAGTAAACATCTTCCTCAAGTCATTTTCTGAAGGTTTATTGAACGAAGAGTGATGAAAGCCGTTGCAAATCTTGTAATTGCAAGCCTTAGTAACTCTTTTCCTCTTGTGAATTGCCTCATCATGTTCACCACACCAATACATTTTTTTGTTTTGTTTTGCTCAGTTTCACACAACTACACAGTTATAGATATAACCATTCAAAAATATTGCCCTTTTCAAAGTTGTATGAATTGTACGCCTCTTCCCAATATCCTCCAATATCAAATTGAGGCAATGGGCCACACAAAATGTCCAATATAAATGTGGCCTCTTTTCTTCCAACAATCTCCCTATTCAAAAATCAAGGAGTGAAGCCATTAAAATATTAAAATAAACAATATATACATTATAAAATTTATATTAAAATAATCAATATATACATTTAGTTTCAGGAACAAGATCTTTCTTGGTGCAACATAATTTGAGGCAATATCTGTCACCACTTGAATCACATTTGATTCTTTAATTTCCCCCACCATCTAAAGTAATCTATACATTCTATCCGTGTTCTTGACAATATTAGAAGCATCAATAGACTTGATGAACATTGACCCCCTTAGAGAGTTCACTAAGAAGTTTATTATGCCCTTATTTGCAATCGAATTCCTCTAACCATCAGATATAATCTAGCATCCATATTTTGCCATTCCTCCTTATGGACCTTCATCAATTTTTTTGTTTGACTAACTTCCTTCTT
This sequence comes from Malania oleifera, assembly GCF_029873635.1. Lineage (NCBI taxonomy): Eukaryota > Viridiplantae > Streptophyta > Magnoliopsida > Santalales > Ximeniaceae > Malania > Malania oleifera. The sequence continues at coordinate 85,617,968 of NC_080429.1, read as the reverse complement.
CAGAAAGGAATGCACTTCATGATAGCTAACTCAATTTTTTGTTCTAGGAACATATTGCACAATTGATTCAAGTGCGATTACAAAGCTCTCCAAATGTGCAACATTAAATGGTATTTGAGCGTCATACAACCACCTAGCTAAATCTGTCATTGCCTGTTGTCTTAATTCTTTCTTGCATGCCTCATTAATGGTTCATCTTCCTTTCTTTCCTAGATTGAACTATTTTCTTTGGATTAGGAGTAAAAAAAAAATCTATAGGTCTCGATTTGTTTTGGTTTCTTCAAGATGGGGTGAGGTGACTTGCTGCTGGATCGATAGGAACTTTGGCTTCCACCTCTAAAGGTTCTTTCCACAAGAGTCAATTTCCTTAACTTCATCCTCTTTATCTTTGCCATAATGATCTGTTAACAAAAAATCGTGCAGTAACTCATTTTCCTCCTTTCTCTCTTCAACATATACTCACTAATCTCCCCATGAACATGAGTGGGGCACCTAGGGCATTCTTTTACATTCTGTAATCCTCCAACAATATGTTGTTTTGCCTTAGAGCACTCCTCTCTTCATTACTTTACCACAAAAATTGCAAGTCACATTATTTTTTTTTTTCTAATAATCCTAATGTGCATACTTCCATGCAGGATCTTTCTTTGCAGAGCCTTTAGAATCCATTTAAAGTTTTAAACCTTGCTACCCTAAATGCAAGAAAAGTGTATTGTATTTGAAAAATAAACATAAATAAATTCAAAGAAATGCATACTGTATTTTGAAAAAAAAAACAGCAAATAAATCTAGAATTTGGAGTCTAGATGGACTCTGGCTGAGAGCAACTTGGTTTGAGGTCTGAGCTCCAGCTCCCTCTATCTCTCAATCACTCATGGCACAAGGAAAATAAATAAAAAATAGAAGTAGATGGCAGTTGACAAGAAGAAGAAAGAGAAAAGAAGAAAACACTTGCCTACCTACTGGCCTTGCTTTGAAACCTGATATAAGAGACACAGGAAGAAGAAAGCAGTTGCAAACTTGCAAGTCTGAAACCTTCTTGGCTGATAATTCAGCACTTCAAGTTCTTCCCTAGTGGAGAATCTGGATATAGAGATTAGAAGATGAAGTGAGCAAACCACTCAAACATAGCAGTTGTCATGGTCAAGATTGGAGACCAAAAGAAGACTTACTTTGATGAAGTTGACCAAGCTTTGAGCATACAGAGAGTTGGTGAAGACTTAGTGGCTTTTGTTCGACCTTGACCTCGACCTCAATGAAGGCTCTCTCACTTGACAAAGGCTCTCTCATACTAGTTTGAATAGCATTGTCACTCGTGTTGGTTCAAATAGCTTTGTTGGGGCTTGAAGTAAAAATTAGAAGAAGTATTTTTCTTTTTAAGGTATAGAAGGGGTAAAAAATCAGAATTTTTCCTCTTGCGCATATGTGCCTTATTGCACCTTCATACGCCTCTTGCAGGTCGCTTCCTCAGCAAAATTGAGGCGCTAGGGCTAGCCCTATCGCCTCTTTAGGCCTCGCTCCTAGGCGTGCTTTTGACTACTATGACGAGGTTTGGATTGTGGTCGTGGCTGTGGTTGTGTATTACGATGAGCACTTCGTTGTGGAATTCTCGCATTTGCATTCGTTGTGGCAAGGAAAATCATACCATTGATTGTTGGGATATCCTTGGGAAACCAAGTTGGGCCAATAAGTTTCTCGTAAAAAGCGATTCTACTATTGACACTTCAAATGCATCTAGCCACTTCATTGGGGAGTTGAGTACATACCATGCCCTAAGAGGAGTTTGACAATCTTTTTGCATGGTTCAACAAGTCCAAAAGCTCAATCTGTTATATTTGGTGCTATTGTGACCTATTTAGGTACAACCGGGCTTCTTGCCTCTTTATCCTCCTCACCTTGGGTTATAGATTTTGGTGCTTCCTCCTATATGACAAGTAGTCTTGATTTGTTGGAGTCCTTGAACCCCATTACGTTATACTCAGGTTACTCTTATTGATGATTTGGTTACAATGGTTTCTAGTTCCGGCAATATTCTCTTAATTCATTTTGCTTCTCTTTTGTTTGTGTTATATGTGCTTAAATTTCCCTTGAACCTACTATCAGTTAGTTAATTAACTAAGTCTCGAAAACTGTTCTACGACCTTCTTTCCTTCTCATTGTGTTATTCAGGGTTTTTGGATGAAGAAGAGGATTGTTGGAGGGTTTGAGAAGGATGACTTGTACATTTCGATGGTGGTCATGGTGGGTCTAATTCTTGTCACACGACTTCCTCAATTTCTACTCATGGTGTTTCTATTAATCAGTGGCACGCTCGTTAGGTCATCTATCCTTTCAAAAACTACAAGTTTTTTCAATGTTCAAATCCATTTCTTGTTTTGAGTTTTTTGCGTGTTAGTTAAGAAAGCATATTAGGACATTTTTTTTTTGTCTAGAAATCAAGCCTTGTAAATTATTGTTTTCTCTTATTCATTAAGATATTTGTCATCTATGCAAAGTCAAGAATTTGACCGGTCATCAATATTTTGTGTCCTTTGTGGATTTTTCACATATGATCTAGATCTAGAGGCTTGAATTTTTGGATGTCTTTACTCAATTCTACCAAGAACTAAAGACTCAATTTGGCATTAGTATTCAACTCTTTTAATTTGGTAATGCACTTGAATTTGTTCAAAAAGCCTAATCCTTTTGCTTGGCCAAGGGGATTATTCATTAAACATCATGAATACATACCTCTCAGTAGAATGGAGTAGTTGAACGAAAAAGCAGACATTTGCTTTACATAGCACAATCTCTACTTCTTCATATGCATGCCCCTAAAACCTTTTGGGCTGATGCTCTTCTTACCACATGTTTGCCCGATAGGATGCCCTTAAGTGTTCTAGTGGGGTAAATTACTTTCTCCATCGTATACCCATAAACATCCATGTTCTTTGTTGTGCTTTATGTCTTTGGATGCCTATGTTTTGTTCATGTTCCATATACTAGTTAATACAAGTTCTCCCATTGTGTTGTTAAATGTGTCTTTGTTGGGTACTTGAGAAATTATATAGATGATGATCCCCACTCTTGTAAGAAATGTGCTAGTGCTGATGTCACCTTTTTTGAGGGACACCCTATTTCTATAGTGTTGGGTCCTCCTTGGATGAATCTATTTTGATCCCATCAATGATTTGTGGTCCCCCCCTCTTGTATTAATCATCTTTTTCATACCCTTATCCTTCTCGAGAAATCTTTGGTTCCTCTTCAAAATCCATCAATTACTGATTTAGAGAAACAATTAAAAGTTTATTAACAATGGAAAACAAACACAGACATCACTAACACTTTGTAAGCGCCTCTTGTGCCCATCAATGTTTCAACTTCTAACTCTGGAAATCCATCCCGAAGTGCCTTGGATTTGCTTATTGCTCACTGGAAAGGTACTCAAACATTGCTCATTTCTCTTGTTGCTCGACTAAATTTTGTTTGTGATTGATTTCATTGGTAGTTAATTTTGATTGACCCTTATACTAGTTAGATGTGAGGAATGTCTTCTTGTATGAAGATTCGCAAGAAGAGGTATGCATGGAGTAACCTCCTAGGTATGTTGCTCAAGGGGAGGATATCTTAAACAATCTCCTCGTGCCTGGTTTGACAAATTTAGTGTTGTAGTCTTTGCATTTTTGGCTTTATCCATTGCTACTTTGATCATTTAGTTTTTGTTTGCAAAATAGGGATGTTTGGTACTTCTAATAGTTTATGTTGATGATATCATCATCACTGGTAGTGACTAAAGTGGGATTGCAGATGTTAAGCTTTGCGCACAAGCAAACCTTCAAATCAAGGACTTGAGTATTCTATGTTAGTTTCTTAGTGTTGAGATTGTACGGTGTAGGGAAGGGTTGAATCTATCTAATTAATATATATTGGACTTGCTAAGTGAGATTGATTTGTTGGAAGCTAAACCAATTGATGCTCCTATAGTCCCATTATGAAATTGTCTAGTGATCTTGGATCAGACTTCGAAGACAAACGTTGATATAGGCAATTGGTTGGCAAGTTGATTTACTTGACTACCACTAGACCTAACATATCCTTTGTAGTGGGGGAGGTGAGTAGGGGTGTTCATGGTTTGGTTACTTGAACAAAAGTTCAAAAACCGGATTGAACTGAAGGTTTCAGTTGAATTGAAATTGATTCGAACTCCTCAACTAACCAATAGTCTAGTTAAGCAATGGTTCAGTTCAGTTATCCGATCCGAGCTGATTCTCACAATATCATAAATTCACCCAAAAAGTTGTTTGTATATACTATGTTGTAACTTTAAGATATATTATGTGTATTATTGATAATAATGTATAGTATAAATAATATATTTTAAATAAATACATAGACCCATTTCGGGTAACCATTGGTTCATGAACATTAAGAACCGAAATCAAAATGAACAAATCGGTTAACCGAATTTTCGTTTTGGTTTGGCTTGGATTTTTGGATTGGTTCGGTTTCAAATATTTTTGAACAGCCCTAGTGGCGAGTTAGTTTATGAAAATACCAAACTACTACATTGGTATGTTGTTTGTAGGATTTTGCAATATCTCAAAGGCTCTTTTGGTGAAGGTTTGATATATATATATATATATATAAAATAGAAATTATGAGATTGTGGGATACTCTGATGCAGATTGGACTGTATTCATTGATGATCGAAGGTCTACTACCTCCTACCTACAAATGTACAATATCCAATAGTAGACCTTTGATCATTTTTATTAAAAAAAAAGAATGATCAAAGGTCTACTACTGGATATTGAACTTTTGTAGGAGTTAATCTTGTTATCTAGCCTAACAAGTAACAAACTACCATGGTTATTAAAATAGTGATCTAGATTGTAGGATCGAATGATTCTACGATCTAGGTTCACCCAAATGATCCAAGTCGCAACAGAAATTGGAGTCAAGTAGAATTGTGGTAGAATTGTAAAAGAATTGGTAGAATTGTAGAATCGTAAATAGAAACGTAAGTAGAATTGTACAGATCCTACTCTGTTACCTGGATTGGGATTTTTTTCCTTTTTGGGCTTGAATAACGTGGCCCAATACATGTTTTTATTCTCACATAGGCCTCAAAAGGCTTATGTTGGGTCCAAAGTCTTCTAGAACTGGGGCAAAATGGCTCCCACCCTCCCATCAATGAACAAATTCAGCAGAATCTGCACCTGACTTCCCTGGAGTTCGACACCTCAGTCCTCTACTCATTGAAATTCAGCAACCCAGCACCTGAATTTCTCTCCTGTTAGACAATCAGAGAGCCCTCCATCTAGTGACTGGTGCTTGATTAGTAGCAGCTAGCAGTCTTTCTGTTTGGTCAACAGTTCTTTGGTGTTCAATAACCAGAGTTCCTGGGGTTTGAGAAAAACTCAGCCCTCAGTTCTCAGTCCTATTCCTTCTTTGGTGTTCGACAAGAACACGTCAGTCCTCTTCAACACACAGTTCTTGTTTGATCAGCAGCAGCCAAGAAAAGAGCCAAGCCAGCAGGCCCAGCAGAGCTGCAGAGCTATGCTTTGAAACAGATTTTTTGCTTCTTGAAAAGACTCAATAGTGAGCATCGTTTTTCTCCTCCTCCTTTTCTTGCTCTTCTTTCTCTTCTTTTTATTGTTTGAACTTTTTATTATACTTTTAACTTCTAATACTTACTAACCAAGTTTTTAGTCTTAAGACTTGTCATAAAGTTCCATATATTATTTTACATTGAAAGTAGAATCTTATGATTCTTTATCTGATTCTATGATTCAATCCTGCAGATCCCTCCAACGATCCCACTTAGAATTTGATTCTAACAACCTTGCAAACTACTATAGCAAAATCTAGTTTTAAAGCGGAATATAGAGCTATGGCTCGTACTTTGGGTGAGCTTATGTGGCTGAAGTCTCTTATGTTAGAGATGGGATTCTCAATAACAAAGCCAATAGATATGTTTTGTGTTAATCAAGTTGCCATTTATATTGCTAGCAATTCAACTTTTCATGAGATGACAAAGCACATAGAAGTTGACTGTCATTTTGTGAGGGATGCTGTGTAGAAGAAGTTCGTGAGGACTCCCTTGATGAAAGCTGTTGTTAAGTTATGCAATGTTTTTGCAAAGCCTTTATTTAAGCTTTGCCTTTTCTAATGGTTGTTACAGGCTGGGGTTATGTATTTATACACGTCCAGCTTGAGGTAAGAGAATATGTTATTTTAGTAGTTAGGTTGTGTTAATGGGGGTGTTTTTGCCCTTTTAAGACTTTATTATTAATAATCAGTGTTTTAAAAGTTGAAGGCTTAAGGCAAGGCGTTTTACCCTTGTTGAGACAAGGCACAAGCCTTTTGAGATTTTGATTTTTTTTTTTAAATTTTAAAAATATGAAATAAATTATATATACAAAAAAATAATATGAAATTTATTAAGACAAATTATAAATTTTGTTGTCCGAATTTTAAACAAAAAAAAAATAATTCAACAAAAACCAAAAAAACATTAACCAAAGCTGTCTTTATTGCCTATACATTGTATTCCTGTAAGTGTAATACTACAGCCACATGGCCTTTCCATGGCCACGTGCCCTCCTTTCAGGTTGCCTTCCCACCCAGTGAAGAAATCTTGCTTTTCTGGTTGCCTCTTTCACACTATCTTCTCTCCACAGTCCACTACCTCCATTGAAAAGGGTCTCGAGCCGAGAAAAAGACACTCGAGACAAGAGTGAGACATTTGAAGACGACCTAATTATCTCGTTGCAGAGAGAGAACGAGAGGGGGAAAGAGATGAACAGCTAGATAGAGGTGGCAGCACAACCATCCCGATGGAGGAGCTCATCAAAGAAGATGACAGTGACTCTTTGTTGAAGTGTTGGAGTACTCATCAAAGGGAGGAGTCTTCGATCGTTCGATTCTTCGTCCATTTGTTGATAGAAGCATAAAAGAAAGGGCCTTTCTGCCCTATTTTGCAGTGTCTTTAATTTTTTTTTTATATTGTTAAAGTAAGTTAAAGGCTGGTCCCAAAATGCGTTGACCTTCCTCTTTGAGGCGTAAAAAACACGTTTTTTCAGTGGAGGTGTACGCTCCGACCCAGAAAGCATACACATAGCAGGATTTTCACCTTTTGAACTACGCCTCAGTGCGTTCTAGTATCAAATCGCCTCAAAGGTGTGCCTCAAAAACACCTTTTAAAACACTGCAAATAATGATATATAAGAGGGCAGACCTTAAGCTGTACTTAAGACTCCAGGAAATTGGCGCCCAGTTTTCTTTCCTTTTTCTCTTCTTCATCTCTTTTCTTCTCTCTTTCTCTTCTTCTCTCCTCTGTCTCTAACTTCACAACACAGATCCATACCCTCTAGGCACCAAAGAGATGAAAGTGGAATTAATGCTTTTGCTAACGATCCCATTACAATAAAATTCTTTAAAGACCTTAGCAAAACCACCCTAATCACATCCCTACAGTCCTAAAAAAAGGCCAAATTAAACCCATTTGGACTCTTCTCCATCCCAAACACAGTTGCCTTCGCTTCCTCCTCAAAAGGCCAACCAACTCGCATAATATTTGGAAATGAGATTCCAATCTAAACCCACAATCAGAGGGCTACAAAAATCCTCTGAATAAAGATTGGAAAAGAAATTAGTAATCTCAATTGCAAATAAACAAGAATCGAAAATAACCTCATCTCTTCCCAAATCCAATTTTTACTAATCATGTTTTTTTCTTATCGTCCAAGTAGCCAACCTAAGAAAAATTTTGCATTACAATCACCTTTTGCCCACTTAATTTAATCTTTTGCCTCCAACTCCTCACTTAAAAAATAAAATCCTCCAATTCATTCTTCAATGAAACCAGTTTAGCCTCTTCACTCTCCAATAGCCTAGTGCCTTCTCTTTTCTATTTAAAAAACTCCATCTTGCCCAAAATGGGTGACTTCTTGATCCTAATATCCCCAAAAACCTCCCTGTTCCAAATCTTGAAAGTCTCCTTTAGACACTTAGCGCCCTCATGATTCATGAACCTAAAACCTTCCAAACCCCTCTCCACATCCTTACACCAAGAATTTCTCATCACGAAAGGAAAATAGTCATCATCAAGCCACATATTCTCAAGCCGAAAGGGTGAAGGGATCTGACTTCAGCATAGATGCATAGACAATTCCAACAAAATGGGAAAATGTTCAGATGCAGTTCCAGACAAAACAATTTGGGAAAGATTTGCAAACTCATCCTCCCAATTACTAAGAAATAAAAACCTATCTAACCGACTAGCAACAACCCTCTCCCCACACATAGACTAAAAGAAAAGAGCATTACCTTGGGGTAAATCCCTTAGCCCAGAACCCCTAAGAAACTATCAAAATTCTATATACTCAAAGAAAACCTATCTCCCCCTTTCTTCTCCCTAGAAAACTTAACAATGTTAAAGTCATCACCTAGAATCCACTATGGCAACAAAAGCCAAAAACTGCATACAACTCATCCTAGAAAAAAAAAGACCAAAAATTGGGTCTTAAGAGGACCATAAATAGACATAACACAATGACAACTTATACCTTTAATATCTGTAAAAGCATGATATACATTGTTGGTTGACAACCTAACAAGTTAAGCTTTTAGGTAAAGTAGTAATATAACATGGTATCAGAGTTGGTTACATGGTTTTGAATAACAGCTGCAACCGTTACATAACGCCGTTAAGTAACAACGCTGTTAAGTAATGGTTTTTTTGGTTATTGATCTTGTTACACACTGCGAAATTGGTAGGAAGAAAAATCATGGTCATAGTGGCCATTACGGACCACGACCGTTACGTAAAGGCCACCTACGGCTGTTACATAACAGCTACAGGAATGTTACGCCAAAAAAATTATTTTATTTTTTACTTTTTCTTCTCACTTTTCCCCTCTTTCATAAGTCATTCTCAATATACTATGTGGCAAGAGGGGGAAACGATTATAATAAGGATGAGTAGATGATAGTGATACAAAATTTACTATTTTTTAAAATACTCACAAGAGATGCATTAATTAACAATTTGAAAATACTAGCTTCTTAGAAAAATATTTTATTTTGATAATATTAGTAATTTGATATTTATGTTCTATATTTTTCAACTTCAACCATCTTTCTTTTCTAGTTATTTTATATTTGTATTATTCATATGTCTTATGTATCTAATAGATTAATGGAGTGTATAATGTATTTTGTTTTATTAATTAATTTAGCACACATAAGAAAAATGAGAAGTACAAAAACGCGCGCACACATAATTTTTCTTCAATAATGTAAATTTCTTGTCTTTACCAAATAACTTAGTTGAACTAAAGGATCCAAAATACACTAAAACTCTTTCTAAAAAGAGTTAAAAACTTAAAACATGCATGTATGCTAATATGCACAAGGTTGTGCGTGTTTGAAAAAAAATTCACAGCTGTTGCACCCCCTTCTCGTTATGTAACATCTGCTACTACTGCTTCCCGTTACACCCGTTACCATTATGTTATGCTACCCGCTACCATGATTTAAAATCATGGCTAGTTACTAGGAGGTCCTAGGCTCTAGTCTTGTTGCGTTAATTGTGTGGTGTTTAAAAATTATTGTATTCCATTTCCCTATGATGAATGTTATTTATCCTTTGTTTATCGCCCCGTGCTATTGGGCTACATGTGCGGGGGAGTGTTAAAGCATGATATACATTGTTGGCCCACAACCTAACATTTTAAGCTTTTAGGTAAAGTGGTAACCTAATCGAGAGGAAGAAGAACCCAACAAGATTATCAACTTTAGAGTCGGACCGAGTATGCTAAACAAGATAGAATGCCCTTAGATGACTCCTGAGAAGAAATAAACTCCCACCTTACACCTACCCTCCCAAACGCTCTTAACTGTCAAAGTATTGTGTGATGGTCCAATGGTTTGACCTTGAGTTATGTATATTATATATAGACTTTACAAGAATGCTATACATGGAAAGTAAATAAGTTCTAGCATGATCTAGCCCTATACATGTAAACTATAATCTGTCAAGCCCTATACATGTAAACTAAATATATGCTAACTGTACAAAATAATGAATTGAGAAATAAGGAAATAATTGTGGGCTAAAGTAAGGAAAGAAATCTTTTGCTTTGCTGTTTGCTGTTCTGTTAACAACCCCACTCAAATTGATGCGTGTTGATCAACAAGCATCAATTTGCTACTTAGGAAGCAATGCCGATGACGAGTGAGAGCCTTGGTGAAGATATCTGCAATTTGTAATTCTATGGAAATATGTGGAAGAGCGATAACTCAAGCTTCAAATGCTTCATGGATAGAGTGACAATCTACTTCAATATGCTTCGTGCGCTCATGATAGACAAGATTGGCTGTGATTTGGATAGCACTCGTATTATCGGCATGTAGAGGTGTAGGATCGGTCTTAGAAAAATCTAGCTCAACAAGCAAACCTCAAAGCCAAATAATTTCAGAACAAGCAAGAGACATCGCCCGGTATTCAGATTCTGTCGATGACTTAGAAACTCTGTCTTGCTTCTTACTCTTCCAAGAGATCAATGCATCACCTAAGAACACACACCAACCAGTGATGGAGCGACGTGTATCTGCACAACCAGCCCAATCAGCATCGTTATAAGTAGCAAGGTGAGTAGAATTGCCTGTAGGGAAGAATAAACCACGGGCAGAAGTGCCCTAAACATAGCCTATAATCCTACGGACAGCAACCAAATGAAGACGACGAGGAGTCTAAAGAAACTGGCTAACTTGCTGTATAGCAAAAAGAAATGTTTGGTCTAGTAATGGTGAGGTAGAAAAGACTACCCACCAACTTTTGGTATAAACTTGGACAAGCAAGTAAGTCACCTTCCTCTTTGTGAAGCTTTGACATTTAATTCCATGGAAGTATCAACAGAAGTACCCTTCTAAAGGCTAGTTGTGACCACCAAGTCACTAGCATACTTATGTTGATTGAGTGAAATACCAGAGGGACTAAGATTCACCTCAAGACCAAGAAAATATGTGAGAGACCCAAGATCTTTCATATGAAAGGACTCTAAGAGATGAGTCTTGAGCTGAGCAAGTAAAGTATAATCGGAACTAGTAATCACAATATCATCAACATTAACCAAAAGAACAACAATACCCATGTTTGATTTCCGAAGAAACAATGAAGTGTCATATTTAATCTGCTTGAATGAAAATTGTAATAAAGTGGTGCGGAATTTATCAAAACAGGCCCTCGGAGCTTGTTTGAGACCATAAAGAGAGCGACGAAGCTTACACACATGTGAAGTCGGAGAGGGAAACAAGCCTGGGGGTGGCTCCATATAAATACACTTAAGATCCTTGTGAAGAAAAGCATTCTTGACATCCATACTCCTGATTATTCCCAAGTGCAACAAGGCGAGCTTTGTAATGATCTAGACTTCCATCAGATTACAACCCAGACGAACAATGGTGGGAGGACAAGGCTCAATGTCCCATATGTGATTGGCCTCTAGAGCGGCAATTTCTTCCTGCATAGCTTGTCACCAACAATCATGTTTGGTAGCGTGTGAGTAGGGCGTGGGAATATCTAAATTGGACAATGCAACAGTAAGAGCTGAAACAAAATTGCCAAAACTTGAAGAGGGAAACCCATACCTATCTGGGGGTACGGATACTCGAGAAGAGCGACGTACCAAAGGCTCTAGAGGTGCTGCAACTGACTGAATATGGAGCGTGGTAGGATCAGATATCGGATGAGCTATCGGAAGAAACTGTGGGCAGGAGCGTCGCTTATACACAATACCTGGTTTAAAACGAGAACTAACTTGATGAGGATCTGAGAATTGCTCCTCAAAGGAGGGGAGAAGCCCAATAGAAGAGGAGGGTACAGAGGACACAGGAAATAAATGTTGATTTTCAAAGAAAATAACATTCTTATAAATGTGTGTACGATGTAATGTAGGATCATAGCAAACAAATCCCTTTTGAGACACATTATATCCCACGAATGCATATCAAACAGATTGAGCAAATAATTTGTCGCTCATGAGGAGGTAAATGAACAAAACATACACAACAAAAGGTACAAAGGTTATTGTAACTAGGTTGATTAGCAAATATGTGAAAATAGGGAGACTCCATGAGTAGGACTTGAGAAGGTAAACGATTAATCAAGTAGTAGTTTTCAGAGCCTCAACCCAAAACAACGATGGAACGGAGGATTCCAACAAGAGAGTACGTACCACACCTAGGAGATGACGATTTTTTCGTTCGGCTACTCCATTCTGGGGAGTAGTGAGACATGAACATTGATGAATAATACCTTTAGAAGCCAAAAATTCCTAAAACGCCATAGACAAATATCCACCATTGGAATCTGTGCGTAATGTATTAATAGAAGTAGAAAATTTTACTATCAACATACGCTAAAAATTCAGTGAAGTACAAAAAACCTGAGATTTAGAGCGAAGAAAGTAGATCCAAGTAAATCTGCTATGATCATCAATGAAAGTCACATAGTATTTAAATTTTTCATGTGAACTAACCGGGGAAGGTCCCTAAACATCACTATGGATAAGATCAATGTACTGAGAAGCTCTACTAGCATGCAAAGGGAAGGGAAGAGTTTTGCTTTTGCCAAGTTTGCAAGAAGCACACTCAAGAGATAAAGAAGAACGTTCTTTATTACCAAGTAAACCAGAGTTCAATACATGAGATAAGATCTGAGTATCGGGATGGCCTAAACGACGATGCCACACCATATTAAGATCTGAAACATTATTACAATCAAAAGACTTAGTAGAAGACACTGGAGAACGTCCTGCACAACACAACCATCACCAGAAAAATTAACAGAACAATTGTTATCATTATCAACTAATTGACCAACATAAATAAGGTTCGTGGAAAGTTAAGGAGCAAGAAACACATCAGTGAACTTAGAAGAGGCATCTCTGACAACAACTATTGGCAAAGAATTGCCATTGGCAGTCTGAATAGCATATTGACCAGCGTAGGGCCGAGCATGACACAGAGTAGTGGAATTATTCCTCATGTGATTAGAGGCACCCAAGTCCACATATCAGAGTTGAGTAGAATTGATAATGCCGAAATTAGCATTTCAGGTGTGCAGTAATTTGTTGTAGGAGGTGCAGGAACAGAGGAGTCACCTGAAGGAGAGCTAGGGGCCACAAAAGTCACTGTGAGGGGTGCAATAACAGAAGTCTGTAATGCCTGGGCATGACGATTCAGCGGACGGATATGACAGTCTTTGATAATGTGACCCTTCTTCTTGCAATAAGAGCAGTATTTCTTGGAACAATTAGTAGCGATATGCCCAAATTTCTTTGCAGCAAAAACACTGCAAGGTGCTAGAATGCGCAAGCGGTCCTCGTCGTTGAGCAGCATAAGCCACAAGGATGGACTTTGAACTACCATGAGATTGTGCTAAAGTAACTTGAGTACTAAGCCGTTGTTCTTCACGAAGTAATTCACCAAAACAAACATCAAAAGAAGGAACAAGAGAGTGATTCAATAGAGAAGAGCGAACAGATTCATACTCGGGGCGGAGTTTCATAAGAAACTAAACATGGCGACAAGTCTCGTAAAGACGTTGAATAATGGGAAGATAGGCAACAAGAACATCCGCGGTAACCAGATCAGAATATTCGTTCCAAAGGGTCAAACGCCGAATAATAGTCTTGTATGGAACGATTGTCATATTGAAACATGGCAATCGCATGCTCTGACTAAAAATGATGGGCACCGTTATCTTGATAATATACTGTTTTTAAATAAGTCCACACAGATTGAGCAGTGCGATAAGGTTGCAAGTTGGGGACAATATGTGGCTCAACCGAGCCAAGAAGCCAAGACATAATATGAGCATCAAGCATAGCCCATGAAGGACAAGCCGCTAAATTCTTGGATTTATTAGGATTGGGTGCACAATCTGTGCCATCAATATGACCCCAAAGATCTTTTCCCTTCAAGAAAAGTTCAAATTGAGAACCCCACGTAGAATAATTGGTGCCCGTAAACTTGGCGCACACAGGTGTGGATTCCATGCTAAATAAAGGAGAAAATCGAGAAACCCAAAAAAAAAAAAAAAAAAAAACGAAGACTGCCGAAAGAAAAATACTTCTAGAAAATCAAGAAGCCCAAAAATAAATCAATGCAGGTACAAAGAAAACCAAGATCAACTTGCCTGCATGAAAAAATAAATCTTGAACCAAGAAACCTTATGTGCCAAGAATCACAAGGACAGAGAAGCATCACAAACAACAACAGAAAGAACCAAGATCAACCTTCTTGCACTAAAAAATAAATCTTGAACCATGAAACCTGTTGTGCCGAGAATCACAAGGACAGAGAAGCACCAGAAACAGCAACAGAAAGCTGTTCCGATCGACCTGCCTGCACTAAAAATAAATTACAAACCAAGAGATCTGCTGTGCCAAGAATCACAAGGACAGAGAAGCATTGGAACAGCAACAGAAAGCTGTTCCGACAGCCACTCAGCCACTTGAATACTGAAAAACAGAGAACCAAAAAATTCCAGAAGAGAATAGACCCATGACAGCCACAGAAACAAGAGACACCTTTGAAACCGAGAAGACAAAAAAAAAAAAAAAAAAAAATCGAAGTGAAAAAAAAAATAGCAGTCAGCAGGCTCTGATATCATGTCAAAGTATTGTGTGAATGGCCGAATGCTTTGGCCTTGAATTATGTATATTATATATAGACTTTACAAGACTGCTATACATGGAAAGTAAATAAGTTCTAGCCTGATTCTAGCCCTATACATGAAAACTCAAGTCCTATACATGTAAACTAAATATATGCTAACTGTACAAAATAATGAATGGGGAAATAAGGAAAGAGATCTTTTGCTATTTGCTGTTCCGTTGACACTAACTTCCCCTAAGCCCCCAACTTTCTAACTAATGTGCTTCATAATTTTCCTCTCTTTCCCCACCCCCCCCTTCTCCTCTAATCCCACATGATTCATAGAAGATGCTAAGTTATTGAGTTCCTTTTGAACTTTTTTTTTTTCTTTTTCTCTCGTAAGTCCTAGACTCACCCTGCTTTCACATCATGGTCTAAGGGGCTCCATGGCTTTAAACCCATTCCACTAGGAGTTTTGTAGGTCTCTTTTGTCTCTATCACCCCCATTAGGACTTAATAGTAACGACATGTCCCTTAAAGGAATCCCCTCCCTGGCATACAACATTATTAGTAATGTTAGAATGAAAAAGAATGGGAAGGGTACATCTTTGAGAATAAGAAGTTTCTGGTCCTCAAATGTAATCACATTCATATCGTCAACCGCCCTCTCAATAGACATGGAATCTCTAGGAATATCAATGGGATTAGGCTCAAGTTCAGAAACAATGGCCAAAGAATCCTCTTTGACCAAATCTATTACCTGATTTTTAGTGTTCCTCAAATGGTGAATACCAACTAGTGCCTCTTTGGAGAGCTTCTTTGGACTATATATATACCTATCTTCCAATTGATCGAACTAAGGAAGATGTACCAAACGAATTAGAGCATTCAACTCATTCACAGGCACAGTCACATAATCAGAACTCGGAAATTCAGCTAGATTATCATCCCTATTAATTTCATTTCTCAGCCAACAATTGATCTAAAAACAAGTAAGAACTATACATATCCATTAATCAGAGTTTCCTTTAGGAGCCCTAAAAACACTGTTCCATTGCTTTCATGGAACGTGGCTGTCAGCTGCTTTTACTCAAGTGATTGAGATCTGCAGTATTTTTTGAGAGTCATTTTAATTTTCTTTGATCACCATCTCCTCCTTTTCCTCAATGATAATTCTTCATCACTTGGATGCAATTAGTGGCGCGATAGTATTGTAGGTCATTATGCCTCATCTGGTGCAAAACCATGTACCTGTGCATTGAATTGCCATTGGATGCCCTAAGGTCATGTGACTGGTTGACCAACTGATTATGTTAATTTTCTTCTGTAAGGGCCATGGTAGAAAAACTGGAGAAACAGAAACAAACTGATGGGTTAACACTGGCAAATTGTTTGTAGCACAAGCCGCTAAAAGAATAGCCTGGTCATGCCAAATGCATGTTAGATAAGATCATAATTGCGTAGGGCTAAAGTGCTTGCGTTTGTACAAATTTAATGTGAGTTTGTGATTTATGCATGTATTACATCCACTGTTTGTAGGCCATTGTTTTGCATAGCTCCAATGAAATTTTATCTAGTGTCATGTTTCAATTATTACAATTGATGGAAAAAAGAATTCTCTAGAGAGATACTAGTGAATTACTATATACAACATACAACATTTATTTACCATGTCAATTTCAGACAATCTTCATGCAACTTCTTGCTATCTTAGTTGTGGGAAGTCTGGCAAGTTCTCGAGGAATTGGTTTTGAGAATAATTTGTTGAGTCGTCATCGTAAGCTCATACAATTACCTAGGTCCATATAGAATCAGTTCCAAATTATCCCTAGCATTTAACTGTTTACATGCATTGATGGGCAAGTAAGGTTTAGTTTTCTGTTAGAAGTCCTCCGCAATTGGCATGTGCCCCCCATGTGTCGTCGTGTATGTGCTTTGGCTATCTTGAACATTATCTGCATAATCGTTGTCAGTCTCTCATTCACTTCCTTTATTGTTCGGGATTGACAGCCTTTCCATTCCCATACAGGCAATATATGTATTTGGTTTCGGGATTCCTCTATTCATTGATGGCATTGATCAAAATATACATCGGGTGAAGTGGGGCTTGTGGATTATTCACAAACTATTGCTTGCTGCTGTTTATGGCTTCATATTGTTTGTACATTACTCTAAATGGAGAGAGAAGTTGCCTCGTGAGTATTTCTTGTCCTTTTCTCATCATTTAATTTGATTGGTCAAATTCAATTTTAACATGCATTTCTTATTTTATTTTTATTTTTTAATAGCAAGACCAGCATTCTACAACTACATTGCTGTTATGTTTGCCGCTAGCACCGTGGCATGTTTTGCTTGTGGGATTGCAGGAAGTGGAGCTCACTTTGGTCATTGGTACTCTTTTTCTTCCCTTCCAAAAAAAGAGTGCACTTAATTTTCATTGATTTTTTGAACTCCACCCCTGCCAAAAGAAAGGAAAAAGCAACTTTGGTAGCATTTAAACTGAGCATTTTTAGCTTTATATGTTTATATACAGGCTGTACAGTCTCACAGTGATCTGCTATCACTCTTTCTACCTTCCTTTTCTTTATGTAACCTTCCTTGCAGATTTCTTCCAGGTGATTTTTTGAAGCTGCCATTGTGAATACAGTGACTTATTTGGCTAGATGTTTTATGTGGGAAGTGGGTTGTGAATTACATGAGTTTGCATTTGTGTTGTTTTACAGGAGGACGATTTGCTTTTAGATAGTGCATACTATTCTGAGATGAAAGATGCAGGGTTCTTTGATGCTGATTGGGATTAAGTCCAACATCTTGTGAACAAAAAATTGGTGGCTTAAATTGCGCACTCTAGAAAAGACGAAGCAACTGGGAGCTTCAGATGGTACCATGAATCCTCCCCGCTGCTTCTCTTTTTCATCCAGTCCTTTTCCTTTTTCATTTATCAGGGAAGAATGCTTTTACGATTAATCATGAATCCTTCATTCAGAAATTGACTTTGGGTTGCTTCTGTATATCATGTCTGGAATGTAGCCACTTGCTGATTCTGTTCATAACACACTGATGTTAAAGGTAAATGTTCAGTAGTCTTTGTCTGTTATTTGGCGCATGAGCTGATTGGAGCAGGTTTTGAAATTGAAAGTAATGCATGAAGGTATCAACAACCCAGATGGTTAACTCGTGCAGTTTCCCCTGTGGCATTTTGCATAAACAGATCTATGAAAGCTGTATGCATCCCTGCCCCTGCAACTTGAGCAATATACACATTTTACAAATGGAATACTAACGCAGAAAGGGACAACGGATTACAAAATTCAGACTCAAAAAGTGGCGTATTTTACAAAATAACAGATCAACAAATGGCAAATTTTTTTCTATTAAAGAAATAATTGTTGAAAACATTAAAATATTCACTTGAATAAAATGCTTTTCCAATTTCAACCTTGATGCTTACGTGCATCATACAATATGATATAATAATCACCGAACTCAAACCTAAGGAATCTTATCCGCAAATGTAATTTGTGGAGTAAATGTAATGCAATAGCATAAATGTAAAACATTAAGCAGTTGCATATATTATTGACTAAATACAGCTCTCCTCAGCCTGAGTACTCTTAAAAGGTCGGTTATGATTTTCACCCAGAAGTCTTGTTTTTTTTTTAGAAAGAATGAAAAGCTCAAGTAAAATGCAGGCTAACAAGTATGCTGGAAGGGGATTAAACGTTTTTCTCATCATTTTTGCTGAAATGACTTGCATTGATATTCATCAGTGACCTGTAGATTGAAATGCAGGCGCAAAAAAACAAAAAAAATTTAAGTTGCAACAACAATTAATCATCACTTGGAAGAAGCTGACAAAACCAATTCACTGTTTTGGGAAGTAAAATCTGAAACTTCGTTCACTTGAGGACAATCTTCACTCCAGATCTCAGAACTTCGAATTTGCATGGTCCAATGGGACGTGATTGATTCAGGAAAGAGGATTGATGAAATTTGCAGAAACTTAAATAATTGACCACAAGGTTTTGAATCTAGTCATAATGGATACTGATCAAACATGATTAATTCAGGAACACTAAATTTGCAAAAAGAGAAATAGATGCACACTCCCGCTTCTGAACAGAGTGCTAACCGCACTAATAAATCCAAGATCACTTCCTACACATTACTTCTCCGTTTGCTGCAAATCAAGCTCTTCAATAGAGTACTCTTGCTCAAACCCGATA
Source organism: Malania oleifera (assembly GCF_029873635.1). Classification (NCBI taxonomy): domain Eukaryota; kingdom Viridiplantae; phylum Streptophyta; class Magnoliopsida; order Santalales; family Ximeniaceae; genus Malania; species Malania oleifera. Next base: position 85,599,096 of record NC_080429.1, on the reverse strand, counting down.
TAACAATCTGAAACTAAGATTAGCTTCGTCCCCTGGACAATTGAATGCATATACAATTAAGGATGAAAAGGGAGGAAAAATTCAAGTTTTCTAAAGCTGCAAAAAAAAAATTCAAAACCATCCCTAGCATGTTACTACAGAAAAGCAATAAAACCTAAGTTGATATAAACATAGTATGACCACTCAAGTCACTCTATAATAAATGTTAAAATTCTTCCAAGCAAGAAAAAATTCCTATGATGATTACCCTATTTCAGTGACTTGCTTTCTTCAGCAGAGTTCTCTCTTCTTAAAAAAGGCCCACGTAGATGAACAGATGCAGAAATTTACAATGTAGGTAATCCATAATTATAAGCAAAATCGAAATGGGTTAAAGTGAGTGTGATTATTAACCTTGAGAGTGGTTGAGGTTGATGGTAATTCCATGTTGGTGACTAAGTGATCAGAGAATGAAACTCTCTTCAGAGCATACAGTTCAGAGGTAAAGGTGTTGCCAAGAACCAACCACCATGCTTCATCTTTTACCTGTAAAGAACGAAGATAAAACTTGTACTCTAAACCATGGAACTATATTAAGTTGAATTTTTTACCTTAGGGAATCGAGGTGCAAAAGCTCTTGATGTTTTTTGCCGTGATTTTGTCTTCTCCAATCTAATGTTTAGTGTAAGCAACTTCCCATCACTGCTGTCCTTTCTGTCCTTCCTTTGAAGCTTTAATCTCACTTGAACACGAGGAAAATGCTGTAAATCCTAAAAAAAAAAAATATTGGAATTGGGTAAAATCTTTTAAAAGGAGTAAAACATGCAAGACCCAGTTAAAACCAGTAATATTGCTCAATTATCACGCAGGAAGACAAGTGAGCACTTCCATATAATTGCTAAATCTGAGTGAAATCATGTACTTAGCATGTCTTTATGAAAAAAAATTTATATATCCACTCTCCACATTCACATCTAAAATTGGAAGGTATTTCAGCCAGGTTACACAGAAACAAACATTTCAGTGAACTAGGTAGAACCTATGTGGGCATTAATCTAAATTTGATAAAATCAACTCAGGAATTCCCTTGCCTAATACCCAGGAAAAATATCATTCAAACAAAAAAAGCAAATAAAGTCAGCAGGTCTATTGTACTTGAGAAGTTTCCACAGGAACACTTCAATGAACTCGAAACATGCTGAGCTAGGGGCATTAAGTTGGGGCTCATTCAGAAGGGTGGTCCAATTGAAGTCGACAAGGAGAAGGTTTTGGGTTGAGGAGAGGGGTCCTAATGGCCCTGATAATTAGAGTGGTTACATTTCAGAGAAGTTGGAGCATACATGTGTAGTTGGAAATTAGAGGAGAGAATTAATTGAAGGCCTAACAAAATTATTTGGCAAGAGTAGCTGTTTTAATATGGGATTATCTCAAATTTAACATAAGCCTCCTACCAATTGGTCTACCTTTAGAGAAAAATAAAGGTCAGAGCATGAGAAGGAAACAGTAAAACAAAGGATCCAACCCATACTCTTTTCCCTTTTATAATTAATTCTCTGTTAACTGTATATAAATAAGTGGGATATAGGGATTAATTCGACTGAATTTGTCAAGAGTCACGTGTGATTGAAATCAGAATAGGTTTTCTGTATTTCTTGAATTGAATAAAATGCACAAGCTGATACATTATAATTATAATACAATTGGGTATGCTAAAGATGGAAACAATCTCCTAAAATAATCTCTCTTAATAATAGACAATGCTCTACATAAATATCCCCTAAATCACTCCAAGACACTTGGGATTTCTACACTCCCCTTCAAGTTGGATCATAGATATTGATCATATCCACCTTGCAAATGAAATCATCAAAACTCTGTCGGGCTAACCCCTTGGTAAAGATGTCTACTGTTTGTTCCTTGGTAGGAACATAAGTCATACAAATGGTTCATTCTTCAACCTTTTCTTTGATAAAGTGTTGGTCCACTTCTACATGCTTAGTCCTATCATGTTGAACTAGATTGAAAGAGATACTAATGATTGCTTTGTTATCATAGTAGAGTTTGATGGGGAATTTCACCGTGATCTGTAGTTCTTCCAAAAGTTTCCATAACCACAATCCTTCACATATCCCTTGTGCAACTGTCCTGAACTCGGTTTCAGCACTACTTCGAGCCACTACATTCTATTTTTCACTCCTCCAAGTCACCAACCCCATACAAAGGTGCAATATCCAGTGTAGACCTTCTATCTTCTGTTGGTCCTGCCCAATCAGCATATGTGAAAACTTCTACTTCCTTGTTTTCACACTTCTTGAAGAAGAGTCCTTTGCCCGGAGAACTCTTGAGATACCTGAGAATCTTGTACACAACCTCTAGGTGAGTCTTCTTCGGTGAATGCATGTGTTGGTTTACCATACTTACTGCAAATGCGATGTGGGCTAGTATGTGATTGATAGATTAGTTTACCAAACAATCTCTAATACCTCTCCTTTTCAACCAATATTCCAGAGTCTTCAACTCTCTTTACTGCTTCAATGGGGGTTTCACTAGGTTTGCATCCAAACATGCCAATTTCGATTAGGAAATCACATATATACTTTTGCTGAGAGATATTGATACCCTTTTTTGATCTAGCAACTTCCATTCCCAAGAAGTACCGCATTTGTCCCAAGTTTTTAACTTCAAACTCAACAGCTAGGACTTTCTTCAATTTTTCCATCTCCACTGTATCATCTCCAGTTAGGATTATATTATCAACATACATTATTAGAATTTTTTTCTTCCCACTTTCAAACTGTTGGAAAAACATAGTGTGATTGAATTGCCTTTGTCGATATCCTTGGTTCTTTATCACCTTCGCAAATTTGTTGAACCATGCTTTAGGAGATTGCTTGAGTCCATACAGGGACTTCTTGAGTTTACATACTTTGTTTTTTTCACCTTTTTTTATTAAAACCTGGTGGTATCGTCATGTAGACTTATTCCTCTAACTCGCCATTTAGAAATGCATTCTTAATGTCAAGTTGGTGAAGTGACCAATCCAAGTTGGCTGACAAGGACAGGAGAACCTAAACCGTATTCAATTTTGCCATCATTGCAAATGTCTCTGTGTAATCAATGCCATAAGTCTGTGTAAACCCTTTTGCAACAAGATGGACTTTATACCGTTCAACTGTCCCATCAGCTCTATATTTCACCATGAAGACCCATTTGCAGCCTATGACTTCTTCCCTCTTGGTAAATTCATAACATCCCAAGTTCCATTCTTTTTCAGGGCCCGCATTTCCTCAATGACGGCTTCCCTTCATTTAGGAATCTCCAAGGCTTCCTGGATATTCTTTGGAAATTTTATCTTGTCAAGATTAGAGGTAAAAACACGATACCCTGTAGACAGAATTTTACAAGACATGTATTTTGACCAGGAATGGAGAGTACATGACCTAATTTGTTTTCTAAGAGCAATGGGTAAATTGATGTCATCATAAGTAGACTTGTCAGAAGGAAGTTCATGGCCATTTGGATTTATTACCTGATCGGGATTGGGCGTGGACTCATGGTTGCTCAAAGCTATCACCAGTTCTAACTCTCTTGGTGCCTCAGGTATGAGATTCTCCCTATTCTTTGATTTTGGCTTCCTTGAGTAAACAAGTATCTTTTTGTTATTTTGTTTTTCTACATCTCCCCCTGAGTTTAAGTGGTCTTTTGTACATGACCGATCAGGGAATGGTGTAATGGTGTTGACAGACTCAATGTATGGCACAAATTCATCAATAGAGAAATCAAAGAACCAATCTTCCCTCCAATTCTCCCCCTAAAGAGAGGGCTTTTGGAAGTAAGGAGTGATTTCAAAGAATGTGACATTAAGGCTAACAAACAATTTTTTTGGGATATGATCATAACATTTGTAGCCTTTCGGAGCAGGAGAGTAACACGAGGTTCCAATTTATCCCTATTGTGAACATGAATATGTACAAATGCAGTACATCCAAAAATTTTTAGGGAGAGATTGGAGTTGAGCCGAGAGTTGGGAAAACATTCTTGAAATTTTTGGAGAGGAGTGGCAAAAGAATGAACCCAACTATGCATTCTATTGATGAGATATGCAATTGTTAAAATGGCATCACCCCAAAAATATTTTTTCATATTTTTAGTGAACATCAATGCCCGAGCTGCTTCAAGAATATGCCTATTTTTGCGTTCGGAAACCCCATTTTGTTGAGGGGTATCCACACAGGAACTTTGATGGATGATTCCATTTTCTTGAAGATAATTTCTCAAGATATTATTGAAATATTCTGTACCATTATCAGTACGCAAGATTTGAATGTGAGTTTGGAATTGTGTTTGAATCATGGAGTAAAAATTGATAAAAATAGAACGGACTTCAGTTTTATCTTTCAATAGGTAAACCCAACAAATACGAGTGTGATCATCAATAAAAGTAACAAATCATTTCGTGTGAGTGCAATTAAGAGAGCGTGAGGGCCCCCATAAATCACTGTGAATCATAGTAAAAGGTTTGAATGGTTGGTATGTGGATTTTGGAAAGGAATTACGTTGGTGTTTTGCAAGTTCACAAATCTCACGTTGAAAATCAGAAAACGTTTTATTTTAACAAGTGGAAGGAAATAAACGTCTCAAGTATTGAAAATTTGGATGACCCATCCTAGAATGCCATAACAAAATTTCACTATCCTTAAAAACAGATGCAGAATCACAAATTGCAGTTTGACATTGTTCACTCATATTCGCTTCCTCAAAGTAGTAGAGCCCCTCACACTCCTTAGCACTGCCAATCGTCTTTCCTGATGATAGGTCCTAGAAAACACAGTGAGAGGAAAAGAATTTAGCGGAGCAATTGGAATATTTTGTCAACTAGCTAATGGATAACAAATTGCAAGACAGCCTAGGGACGTGTAGGACAGATTCTAGAGTTATAGTAAGAGATTCGAATACTCCTTTGCCTGCAACAGATGACAATGATCCATTTGCAATTTTAACTTTCAAATTTCCAACACAAGGTGAATACGACGATGAGAACAGAAGATAGGAATCGGTCATATGATCAGAGGCACCAGAATCAATTGTCCATGGTGATTTTTAATGAGACATGGTATTTAAGGCTATCAAAAAATTACCTTAGTGGGCTAAATAACTAGAAGGAATACGTGTAGAAGACTGACTCGATGCTTGAATGGTAGAGAACATTTTATAGAGTTGCTCCAACTGTTCTGGACTGAATGCTCCACTTGAAGTGGAATTGTTATTTTTCTTACCTTAGTGGTTTCTCGGCTGGGTTATCAATAGCAGCTTAGTAGCCACAATTTTTGGGATTCTGTCTCGGCTTCCAATTTGCGGGCTTCCCATGTATTTCCCAGCAATTATCTTTTGAGTGGCTTGGCTTGTGGTAGTGCTCACACCAAGGTCTTCCTTTTTGCGTTTTTTGGTTTATCCTAGTAGGAGTTCCTCTTGAAATGAGGGCAGACATTTCGAGCCCGTTGTTTCCGATCAGAATCGGCTCCTTCAACATCACTTTGCGATGGTTCTCCTCTAGCCTCATCTCCAAGAAAACTTCCTGAGTTGAAGGCAGAGAACGTCACGTCAACTGAGAATCCTCCCTTGCACCTCGTCCAAGTCTCGGTTGAGTCCGGCCAAAAATTCGAAGACTCATTCATTTTCGAGTCTTTTCTTGTATCGGGCACAATCTCTAAGGCATTCCCATTCTTCCTCAATGCTCAGGTCGAGTTCTTGCCAGAGATTCGTCATCTCAATATAGTAGTCCGTGACTTCTCTTTCTCCTTGTCGCATCTGCCATAGCCAAATTTTGATCTCAAAGATTTGAGAGTAGCTTTCAACGTCTGAGTATGTCTCTCGGACAGCATCCCAAACATCCTTCGCCGTCGGTAGGAACAGATAGGTCTTGCTAATTGAAGGTTTCATGGAGTTCTTGGACTTCCACTTCTGCAGAGCTGTTGCGGTTAAGGCGGGCTACTTCTTCTTGCCAATAAGGTAGCTTAACTTTCCTTTGCCATCAATCACGAGTTTGATTGACTGAGCCCATTCACGAAAATTCTTTCCGTTCAGTCTCTCCACCGAGAGTGGGAAGGACAAGCTATCTAGCCCATTTGAATTCAAGGTGGAGGTGGTTTCAGTCTCGCCGTCGAGAGCTTTAGAGGTGCTCGACCCTCTGCTGTTGACGGCTCCTTCTGCCATCGTTAACTAGGATTATAGAAACCCTAGCTCTGATTCCATGAAATCAGAATAGGTTTTCTGTATTTCTTGAATTGAATAAAATGTACAAGCCGATACATGATACTTATAATACAATCGGGTATGCTAAAGATGGAAACAATCTCCTAAAATAATCTCTCTTAATAATAGACAATTCTCTACATAAATATCCCCTAAATCACTCCAAGACACTTGGGATTTCTACAGTGATGTATGTTAGTAATCTTCAACATTCCATCAACTAATGGATATATTTTTTTAAATGATAGAAGCTCGATTGATAATATGGATCTAAGTCAATCAGAATAGTATATTAAAATAGTTGACTTACATTCCACAACCTACAAGATAGGAAATGATAGTATAGAGTAGAGGACATACCGAAATATATGAATTCTGTAATGTTCATAACAGTTTCTTCTAGAGGATGCAAAAAAAATAAACAGAATTAACAGCAGATAGCAGTTATACAAGCTGCTTACAAAATTAAGCAGTAGCTTTCAAATTTGTAAGCTACTATTTGACATTTATTTTTGAAGAGCCTATAAATTGGTCCTCGAATACCCAGCCACAAATAATTGCTGTAAAAATTCTTGCTTGAGCTGGACGATGAAAATTTATCATGTTTGGCTAGCTCAGGCAATGGATCTGCAACAATTCACTACCACATAATAAAAACCTGACTTGACTAATCCTGTATTAATAGCTAATTGGCTGATAGTAGAAGAGTTTGCTTCAAACTCTGGCTACCACAATCACTGTAAATATGACTTCCTAACATGGTAGAAAGATGTTTTATTTTTTAATATTTTCTTTTTCTATAGACCCACAAATAACAGAAGAAGAGGCATCACCATTAGGACATGTAAATGCAGCAGCTGCTAAAGCCCCATACACAAATCTGTGCATGAAGCAAGTTACTATTTTGAAATTAGTAGGGGTATTGTTGTCATTGTTATGTACTTGATATGTATTATAAATACAGGGAGAGACCTATCATCATGATGGATGTTTCAATTTACCAATACTTCAACACAGTGTCAAAGCTATGTTTCACCTGCGGCGATTAAAAATTATTGTCTCTCTATGCACAGTAAGGCTACATGTGCAGGCAAGTGTTAAAGCTTGATAGACATTGTTGGCCCATAACCTATTAGCTTAAGCTTTCAAGTAAAGTGGTTGATTAACATGGTATCAAAACAAGATCCAGCTTAACCCTAAGTGCATATTCGCTGCCAAACCAAACCCTAAACACCACAAACCTATGCAGACCTGCCACTGTAGGAGGATGATCCACACCACCAGATACCAGAAGCAAGTCTGCAAGTCACTGGAAAACATTGCAGTTTCCAGAAAATTCCTGGATGCTCCTGCTTTTTCAGAATCTCAAGAAAACCATATTTTGCAAAACCAATACCATAAATAGCCACAGAACATGTAAATCTATAAGCCTGCAAAATATCATATCCAGTGCGCTGCCATGCACCATCAGCTCCAATTCCATGCACCGGTGCGGGAGAGTTTTTTGGGCAGTCTTTTTGCTTCGACTTTTTCCAAAATGTCTTAAATACTTCCATACATTATAATGTCAAGTTGTTGGCCATGTTTCTACACAAAGATCTAACCTTTTTCGGTTGTTAACTCGTCGAACTTTAAGTTGGTTTATTTGTGACTTTTTCATGGTGTTTACCTTGTTCGTGGTTGTTCTGGCTGTTAACCTTGTTTATTGTCAGTCTAGTTTGTGAGTGTTGGAATGGAGTCCATGAATCCCAACAGTATGTTTCCTTAATTTGTCGCAAATAACAACCGAGAAGGATGGATAGAAAGAATTATATGCAATGGCCTAAGGCTGACAATATTTATTTGATAGCTTTGGTAAATCTGAGAATCTGTTTCAATCCCGGCCTAGCAACAAAGGGAAAGAAATGTGGATTTAGGAAGATGCATCGACAGTCTCCCCATTGTGGAACTCAACGGAACCCAAGATTACATAGATGTCCATGCATCTTGATGGATGCAAGGAGATCTATCCTTGGAGTATTTTCAGTTACAATAGGGAAACATGAGGGTTCAAAGTACTCCATGATAAAGTGCATCCATGAAGAACTTAACATCGTGCAACCCATAACCTCCATGAGATGCAAAGCAGAGGGCGCAGACGAGTGTTATTTGGGTGCTAGTGGGTTTGAAAGTTGAGTCTGAGGCAGTCTGGTCCTGAGAGTACAGAGTTTCCCTCCTTGGCTAATGTCATTCTCCCGTCCCTTGTGATTCCTCTAGTACACATTCGTCAATTCCTTCTTGTGGCATTTCAACTTCTAGCTTGAGAAGACTGCTTTCATTAGACAAGATGATTTTGGTTTTCACCAAGCAATTATAGAATTTCACAGGGCGGTTTGAATGGTTGTGGTGGAAGGGATGGACATCGTACAGGTTCCCCCTTCAAGTGCATTATTTTGGATAAGGACATCACACAATAGAAATTTGAGTGGGGTATTGGGATCTTCATTGTAAACCACCACGCATAGCCAATGCAGCAACCACAAATTCCACACTTTCAGGCTCGAGTGGGGAGCAACGCAGTGTATCTATCTCAAAGGAGGAGTATTCCAAGTTCTAGCAGTATCAAGCATTCCAGCAAGCTTCTCATCCCATTGCAAATTTGGCTCAAATAGGTGAGACCTACAACTTGCCTTTCGTCCAGTATTTCTTGCATTAGTCCTTGGATTATTGATTCAGCTGCTAATGATCATATGATATGTATAACTAATTTCTTTTCCATCATTCCTATTATGAAAGCCTACCTCGTGTTACCCTCGCCGATGCATTTATCTTTCCAAATTTTCTGCTTTTGGCTCGTTATCTCTTCCTAGTCATCCACTGCATCTTCATCTAATATGAAACCTTGTAGCCCCAATCACCCTAATTTGCAGTTGTATACATGACAGCGGTTCAAGGGAGGAGAGTTACCTCCACCTTGTACCGCAACACCTTGAGTTTCCTCATTTGATGATCCCATTCCCATGAATATTGATCTTCCCATTGCTGTCCAGAAAGGTAAATGCACTGGTACACAACATCCATCTCCAATTTCATTCACTACGATTTCCTAGCACTCTCATATTATTCTTGTGTTAATACTTTTAACTTTTGTTGCTCTTCCTAAATCTATTTCTGAAGCCTTAGTCCATTCTAGATGGAGGATTCCAATGGTTAAAAATGTGTGCATTATAGGATAATGATACTTGAGAATTAGTGCAATAACTATACCCTTTAGACCATGGTAAATTTAAATTACTTCGATAAATTTGCATGATTTTGGCTTGGTTTTGTATTGAACAAGTTCATACTAACCACGCTGTTCATTAATTAAGTTATGTTAACTGATATTAGAAATTTCATTCAAACTATAATGGTAGGAGGGGCTTAGATGACAGGAAATTATAAGGGCCATTCTAAAACGTAAATAACAGAAGAGAGGGGCAAAGAGAGGAAAAAAGAACACAAAGCAAGGGCATACTGAAACCAGGTGTGACACCTGGCAGCACAGCAAACTAGCAACAGCCCACCTGGCAGCATTGCAATCTAGTAGTAGACACCTAGCATACAGGCGCCAGTATTGCACACAGCTTCTGCTGTCTTGCCATTTGTCCAGCCTAGAAGGGGGCACTTGGCAGGGTGTTGGTAACAAGTAGCCGCTGTATTGACCCATTCCAGTCATGTAGAGTAGCAACAACTCAAAAATTAAAAAATACCATAAGCCCCTTCTGTAAACCCTAGTGTGTGTGTGTGTGTGTGAGAGAGAGAGAGAGAGAGAGAGAGAGAGAGAGAGAGAAACTCTAAGCAGAAAATTGGAAAAGTTGCAAATCAAGGTAGGTGTTCTTAGATTTTATTTTATTCATCTAGGGATTTTGGGTATTCAAAGGAAATAGGGGTAGAAATTTGCATGGAATTGAATTTGAATAAGGGAGATTTAAGCTTTTTATTTCTAATTGGCTTGATACGGCTGCTTTAGTTATTATAGCTGCACATTTTGTTTAGTTGGGAAATTTTCATGTGATGAATATTCATTTCGTAAGGATGGTGGTTTAATTGCTATGTGTAGCTTGTATATGCATATATTGAATTGCTATATGTAAAATAGCTGGGACCATGTGTTGTTTGTGGCTGTGATATTGTGAAATTTGAGCAAGCAGGATTGTGTCTCCTTTGGGAGGAAGGCACTAAACCTCCGAAGAGTATTTCTTCGTTAAGTGGTGGTTGGCCAAGCTAGAAACTGTTGCTTGTTTGAGATTACAATGCACTTGGTTGGGAGAGTATTGCTATTTTGAAAAAATGATGAAATACATGCTATTTGAATGTTTTGTGATGGTAACTTTAGACAAAGAGATATTGCTTAGAATAGTATGCTCATGCACCACATGATTATGTAAGAAAATATGAAATCATATCTAAAAGTATTGAAATCCTTATTTAAATAAGGGTGAATTAAGATTTTCTACTGAGCTCGTGGTTGCTAACCCTACTCTTTAACAATTTCAGGTTTGCACGGAAGAAGAGCCCCACTTATTAAGTTTTCCAAGAGACTGCCATTTTAAAATGTACTGCAGGTTAGCAAGAAGATACTAGAGATGCTAAGAATGTATTTTGTTAGTGGACCCGTATTTAGTCTAGGAAGTGAAAAAAAATGTTGTATGTAAAGTACAACCCAATGTAAAGAGCTTTTCAACCTTAGTATCGTACATGAGATTTTCACCTCATACGCCTTATCTGTCAATTCTTTTGTTGTCCCGTTTGAATATACCATATCTAACTAATTAATATACCATATCTAACTAAATGAAATTTCACATAGATCTATCCCATTTTTTTTCCTTGGGTTAATCAAAAGAGATTAATTACCTGAGTTTCAAATGTGACCTAACATTTTTTTTTTTTTTTCCGGTTGCTTTATGAAATATATGTATGCATCTTGTGTTTCAACAAATATTCACTCTTAATTGGCTTCTAACGTGCTTTCAAATGATGGTTTTGCAAAACAATTTCATGCCTAGGTGTCTCCACATCAGACTTATATTAGAGAAATCTTGGGCTTACAAGGATGGTTTGAGTTCCAACTATGTGAGGTGCCTTTTATAGGTCAAAATCGTAAGGCTAGTGGGCCAAGAAAGACAATATTTCACCGAAATCACCCAAGACCATGACATTTGGTTTTAGAGCCACCTTGGAGGAATTGTCATGCGGGACCTTGCACAGAGGCACTTTGATGAGGGTGTTAGAGATTTAAAAGGAGAGAAAGTCACAATCCCATATTGGATGTGTATTAGGGAAACTTGGTCTTACAAGGATTATTTGGGCTCCACTTATGTGAGGGCCTTTTATAGGTCAAAACTAGTAATCCAATGCAGACAATACCTCACGAGAGTTGGGCCCAAGACCATGACACTAGGCCTGGTGCCTCCATCGGATGATAGATGGAGTCATGGCCAGTCATGTGCGAAAAAAATAAGGGCATGACTATTAGTACCTCTTCCTCTTGATAAATCTTTGGTTGGTTGTTAGTAGGTGTATACCATGAAAGTCAATCTTGATGGTTTTGTGGCTCGTTTGAAGGCCTGCCTTATTGCAAAGGGATATACTATGGTTTGGATTACTCACATTCTCCCTTGTAACCAAACTTGGCTTACATCATTTGCTCATGTCTTTGGCCACCACCTATCTCTGGCCCATGCATCAATTAGATATGAAGAATGCCTCCATAGAATGGGCCAAATCAGTCTCCCAGAGTGTGGTTTGGATGACATAGTGTAGTAGTACTTGAGTATGGCCTTCAAGATGCGAGTAGATCAATTCATATTTTATTGTTATATATATGGTAGGATTCTGCTTGCTGTGTATGTGGATGATATTATGATTATCGGTAATGATGATCAAGGTCCCTAACACCTTAGAATTCTTGACAACTGGACTACTTGGATCCAGATGATACACTCATGAATCTAAGGCAACTTAGTACCAGATATGGGTGATTCACCAGCCAACTTTGGATGGTAATGGGACTTGGAAAGTTGAACTATCTCATATTTACTTAATCTATATCTTTCACAACAAGCATTGCGAGTCAGTTACTTGATTCTTCGTGAACAAGTCACCAAAATGCTGTAATTCGCATCTTGAGATACTTCTACTTATATCAGGAGAGGGGATACACTTATATTCGGAGATATACATATGCATGTTGGGTTGGGTCACCTTACGTTCCACAATTAGGTATTGTATTTTTTTGGGTGGTAACTTGGTATCTTGAAAGAGTAAGAAATGAACTTTGGTGGCCAGGTCAAGTGCTTATTTAGAGTATCATGTTATGACTCAAACTTACACGTCGATTTGTTTAGCTAAAGAACATGTTAAAAGAACTTGGTTTGCTATATTCTCGGTCTATGGAGTTGATGTATGATAATCAAGTTGCTACTCATATTACCTCCAACCTAGTTTTCCATGAGTGCATAAAACACATTGAAGTTGATTGCCACTTTGGTAGAAACTTGCGTTGAAGCTTATTACAATTACCCAAGTTTGAAATCTAGCTTGCGGATTTATTCATGAAAGGCTAAGGGGATGCTCACGATAAATTCATTGTAACAAGTTAGGAGCATATGATATCTATGATCTAGCTTGAGAGGGAGTGTTCATTTTGATCATTTACCATGTTTTTAATTGCAATGTTTGTAGGCGAGAGTAAGGGTATTATGGTCATTGTCATGTACTTGATATATATTATAAATAGATGATGAGACTATCATTGTGATAAAGTCTCCCAATTTACCAAATATTGTAACAAATTCAATTCTTGGTCAAAAAATCATTTATTGCCATCTCATCCAAGCAAAACCAAGTTGCACTCCAACGTTTTATAGTAATGGACAGAAAACAAAACCCAACGGCTCCAACCTCATATCCTCTTACTTCGGTAAAATAAATATTCAATAGAGACTGTTGGTCTGAGTTCAACCAAGCTGAAAACTAGTAAATGCAGAATCCATGAGCTGTTAGGAATATGATTGATGACCTATGAAAACATGCCCAGAGGGTCATGAATAATTGGGCTACCAAGTCATTAGTAGAATTTTAACTCCTATAATAACAAGCTTATATTTGGATGAAATATCACACACCTATACAATGGGGAAGAAAATATTTAAATATGAGCCAATTTATCCCTATGTAAAGAGGCATACCATTGAAAATTCACTGCATGCAAAAGAAAATATCTTGTGTAACAGTCCATACCTGATATAATCTTGAAGCAGGGAAATTTTCAATTATGGACAGCAAAGTTGCCTTGGGAATATCCAATAGTTGTTGCACGTTTCGGATTCCTCTTTTGCTTAATGAATTGACAAGATCAACAGTCATGCAAGGCAACATCCATAGAGCAGAATCCTTATTAAACCACAAACCCTAGAAATCAAATGGAAAAAAAGTTAGATATCAGGCATAATGAGAGAAGCAATTCCTGTTGAACAAATCAAATCAATTCAGGGATCAGGAGCATTTTAGAAATACTGGAGTTCAAGATTTCCAGCAGCATAAGCATATGCAATATTCAATGAACTTTGGAAAATGGAGGTTTGGATAAATTTATTTATTTTGTTAAAAAAATCTCAATGCTAATTGGAACGTATGTTATACTGCTCAGTTTAATAAAATGTCTTAACTGTTGTCATCAACAGATCTCCAGAAAATATGTTGGAATTCTTCAACTACGGTGTCCTTAATAGTATTAGAGCCACATGGATGCAATGCCGACCAAAACAAAAGAATATCATCCAATAATTGCCCACCAATTTTGCAATCAAGGAACTAAAAAAATTGATGACCAAGCAAAGAGAAGTTGAAAAAAACGACAACGTGATTATGTTTCAAGATTCTTAAATATAAGACAGATAATTGGTGTATCGGGCAAGCTTTTCATTCTTCAAGGTAATATAATATTAGTGCATATTTTTCATTTAGTGACAGCAACTATGACACTGGCACATTGCTTACCATTTACGAACAATCTTTACATGGGATGGCAAATGGGATTGGAGATGTTGAAACTGAAGGGAGGTCAATTTATAATTGTAAATTAAAGTTGACTGGTCTTGGAAGAATTTCTACCTTGGTTCAAGATATAAGGTATTTAAAAAGGAGAAGGCTAACTTACCATTAAGTGGCTGGTTCTATTTCAAGCAGTGATTATAAGAGGCTCTAACAACATATGCAGCATGACTAACAATATTGACTCAATCATCAAAAGATCTATAAGAAAATGGTTGATGATTCATTGACTCATTTTAAATCTCTTATTCTTTCACATTTTCTAAGAGGATAAAAGTACAAGTCTTATTGCAAGAAATGGTGAGGGTTTTGAATTTGACTAGAGCACCCTGGGGAGTTTCCTTTCAAATCAACACTTGAAATTAGCCAAACCCCAAGTTGAGATTGTGCAAGCTCTAATACAAAAGTATCAACTTCAACTTGGATAAAATTGTGGTCCCTACTAGATGAGAGCAACATCTAGCTTTCTTTTCGGTTATTAAGTTCCTCATTGTAGATTTTTTTTTTCAATAGAAAGAGCATTAAATTGAGTTCTACCTGCATGACCATTTGAAGAAGATGCATACAAGTAATTGCACTCAAAAGCCATCCACTGTTAGCACATATATCTATCATGGCCTGGATGATACGAATACTCTGATCCAACACGGACTTTAAGTCAGTCACATAGTCACTGATCGGTAATTCTAACTGGGAAAAGTGTGCCTGAATCACAAAAAAGCATTATAAGAGACCATAAAATATAAACCTTAAATAATACAACCCCTTTCCACTGTATCTCTATCCCCAAGGAAAGGAAAACCACATGTGAATTTATATCTATCAAGCTTAAGATAGCACAATAAGATTATAACCTGAAAAAGCAAATTTGCTTTCACGTGTGGATCATCAAGCCGGTTTTTGTCCACCATATATGGAACTTTTTCAGACAATGCAGCATTGTAATTTTCCTGTTAAATTCATGAAAATGTGTATGCTAATTTAGCTTATAATGAAAGAACAAATTTGATACAATAATAAGCAATCATTATTTTCATATAAAAAACTTCTACTAGGAAACTTAATCATACATTCTTTGGTAGGTAATGATGGTTGTTGGTTCCTGAAACAATAATCTTGTTTTCCTTTTGTTCACTTTATTCATTTCTTTTTTCCCCCGTGCTATGTTAATTGTGAAATGGAGCAAATACTTACCAGTTAGAATTTCTACAAATAAACAATAGTTTATGCCAGGACAATATGTTGACCAATCCTCATTATTTCATGCAAATACAGTAGAAACTCCCAGCTCTCTAATTTTATTCGAAACACAGGAACACACATTCCTCATATTTTCTCAGTGCTTCTTCCATAAACTTGATAACTGTATTGGAAGACCGAATAGAGAGATATTCCCGCCCTCTACATAACTATCTTCCTAGAGTACTTGGAGAAAGGATCAGAAAAGTATAATTATGCTTGGTATAATCTGTTTATTTCATTACAAACTTGATACTTGGCCTCTCACAGTCATGTTAATGTTGCTAAGGCACTCATTTAGCTATATCCAAAATTTCCATGAAATCAACTCCTTGAAGCTGTCTCAGAGAATCCGGAACCAATCAAGAGATGGCAGCAAATATATTTGTAATATAGAACTAAAATTGCAAAGCCTCAGAAGTTACCTCACCTGATGCCACCCCTTCCAAATGACTTGACATTTTACCTGGACAGCCAAGATTGTGCTATAACCCTAATTTACTCCACAGCGAAGATTAAGCATCCAGAAAGAGCCTACCTAATTGTAAAAATATGTTGAGCCCTAACATTTTCATTATTCCATACAATTCCATTTATTTCTAGAATTATATTCAAACATACACCCCACAACTGAACTTTCTCAGCAAAAACTTTTCAATTTGACCATCCTACACTAATCCCGATGAAAGTACATACAGTGATGCAAAGAGAGAGAGAGAGAGAGAGAGAGGTTACTAGCATTGTATGCATAGCAATATTTAAATTAGGGATTCCTGTGCCTTAACAGTTACTTTTTTTAAGTGCAGTTACTTTTTTTAAGTGGTTATCCACAAAGGCACAAGGGTGATTGATTCCCTAACCAGTGACACCTCAAAAACAATTCCATCATCAAATGATAAAATAACTGCATTGCACACACACTGTCATTGTTAACAAATGAAAACTGAAACCACAAACGCAACTCACACAGAGAAGGCGAGATGCAGCAACATAATTGTTAAGTTTAGTAGACCTAAAAATGCTTAGGCTATTAAGTTGTCTGCCAACAATCTATCATGGTTGTCATCTGCACGTGCAGTTCCCACTAGTGATGGATGAACTTACTATCAGTATCCAAAATGAGGTTACATGACGTATGTTGTTTGCAGATGATATTGGCTTGATTGATGAAACTAGGAGTGGAATAGAATCTAAGTTAGAATTATGGAGATAAGTGTTAGAATCTAGAGGTTTTAGGGTAAGTAGAAATATGATAGAATATATGAAATGTAATGTTAGTCATGGTAGGAAGATATTGGAGAAAATATTCAATATCTTGGATCCATTATGCAAAATGAAAGAAATCGAGAAAATGTAATTTATAGGGTTGAAGCGGGCTGGGTAAAATGGAGAAGTGCTTCGGGGGTGTTGTGTGATCATAGAATACCCTTAAATTATAAGGAGACTTTTACATGATGGCTATAAGACTTGCTATGCTATATGAATCAGAATGTTGGGCAACTAAGAAACAACACATCCAACTAAACAACACATCCAACTAAGTAAAAGTTGTTGAAATGAGAATGTCAAGGTTGATGAATGGTATAGAATTAAAAGTTAGATTAAAGAACGAATATAGAAGATAAGATAAGGGAGTAGGGGCATTTGCAATGGAGGCCAAATAGTGCACCAATGATGAGTGTCCTAGTTACTTTTAGTGGTAGTAGAAGAGATAAGGGTAGACCTAAGATAACTTGGAATGAGTCCGTGATTAAGGATGTAATGGCCCCTAATTGGTTGGAGGAAATTGGCAACAATTTTGTAAATTGGCGGGAAAGGATTCATGTAGCCGACCCCTCTTAGTGTGACTTGAAGCTTAGTTTGTTGTTGTTGTTTATGTGTAGTTTGACCATACATGGTAGTACACAAACAACAAATAACACTCATTATGGGAATAACATCTGAAGTAGTTTAATAAATGGAAAATAAATGCCAAAGTGTGTTACAATCAAGCCCCACAAGTTTAGGCAGTTAGGAAGGAACCAACAATGCACATCATGCCTCAACCATATCAGTCAGTTAAGCAAGTACTTAAGCAACATCCAAAAAAACAGCCTTGGTGTTTTTTTTTTTTTGGTTTCAGCAAAAAACTCTGTGAGATTTCTTTGAATAATGATAAAATATATATAGAACACCCCACCAAGAGGGGAAAAAAATAGAGGCCTCGTGCCGCCCCCGGGGGGGGGGGGGGGGGGTGAGCACTTAAAAAGAGATAGGAGAGTATATTAATCAAAACTTTGGGGAGTTAGTGGGTGAGCACCAGCTTCAGTGTTAAGGATGTGTCACGAATGCATAAAACAGAAACCCAAGGAAGGGGAAGCTATTGTGAAAATCAAAATTAGGGAAGCCAATTTCACACGTACAAAACAGGTTCTAGCCCAGCCCACGCCACACTCAATTAGGTAGGGTTTTTACCAAAATAATTCGGGTGTACTGGTTGCAGGTATGGATGGCTACATCCAATTTGAGCATGTGTTATGTGGGGGCTTATATTGCCTAGCCCTGCTCCCAGCCCACCCAAGTGCACTTCTTTTAATAATTCTAATTATGAATATTTTTATGCCTTAATATCTAGAGCGATGTACTTCTAAAGGACGAAAGAATGATCATAAGGTAGGCAAGAAAAGATTAGGGAATCATAGGTAAGTTGGTTTGGCAACTTGCAATGTAGGCCAAATAATGATCCAGTGAGAAATTATGCTTCAGTTGACATTGTAAGTGTAAGTCAGGGAAGACTACACCTAGAATAACTTGGACAATGGCACTGAAGATTTGACAACATCCCATTTTTTTTTTGAGGATATTGTCCTTATATCATGCAGAACAACAGCCCCACCCCACCACCATAAGTATTATTTAGGTTTTTGAAAATTTGTCATCTACCATTACCATTGAGCAAAAGCTAGGTATTTGAAATTTTAGGAATTTATTTATTTTTTAAAAAAGAAATCCAATTTCTTTAGGTAGTATTGGATGGGCGCACAATAGGTATGAGTACTATCATTGCCCACATGGCAGAGATGGATGGAGAAAGTTTCAACTGACACGGGAATACCGTACCAGCCTCATTGACATCCCCGATCAAAACCAGAAAAAATTTAACAGTTCAGATCTGAACTAAAAGGTCATCATTTTGCCATCGTTACATCCATGAATATATTCCCAATTTCCCATACGACATATATGCTTTCATTTATTTTAATCCATACCACATAAATACATGATAAATGTACAATATACTATTGTTAAATTAGTCATGCTCATAATTTTATGTTCATCAAGTAATAAAGCAATACTATTAGTAGCTCACAATCAGCATTACCTTTTGATATAATATTATCAGTGTAATTAAATTGGTCATGCTCATAGCTTTATGTTAATCAAGTAATAAAATAAGACTATTAGTAGCTATCATAATCAGCATTACCTCATTATGCCTAACTGGAAGCTCATTATATTCTGAAGCACTGGACAGGATAAGGAGGAAAACCTAAGATACAGAATATTTCGCATGAAAAAAAATTAAAACAGCACTACAAAGAATTAAAAAAAAACAAAAAAACAACCCTGCAATGTAGTAATTACTTCAAGTGATGTATCAGGGCCTATGTTTGAACCAAACATTGATACAGTCATGTAGCTAAGGTAATACTGAGATGATATTGAACCCAACACTGTAGGCTCCACATCATCCTCATTCATCTTGATGCATCCACTGTCTTCCAGATCCTCAAATGTGTTCTGCACTAATCTGCCAATGGAACAAGTAAAGTTAATATACCATCATCTAGTGGAAGCAGCACAACTTGGGAGACACAGTTTTATGACATCATGTAGTCATAATATCACCTTGACACATAAGAACTTAGAACTTCAGGTTCTGTATTCTCTAAGCTGTAGTAAGCTGGATTGACCATCTGCCAAATTGATCTGTTAGTTTATGCAAGATATGATATAGGAAATAATATTTTCCTACATCAAGGAGATTTTCATTTTGGAAGTTAAAAAGGAAATGTCGGGGGTGGGAGGGGGGGGGGTGGGAAATTCACTATCTAATGAGGAATAGCATGTCCTAAAATTCTACCACTAATATCAAAATGGAAATATGCTTTATTTATGCATTTATTTATAATGACTCAACATGTAAACATGACAATCAAACAACAACAATATTTAAACTGGCAACTTACAAGAATGGCATTCTGCTGGAAACAATAATATCCATCAAAATGCAATGATCATCACTAAATTTTCTCATTAGCATATTCTCAGCTGCAAACTCCTATTTAAACAATTGGGCCAGAAAATCAATATTATATTTAAATTCAAATATCAGTTCTAGAGATGATGTAAAATTAAAAGGATCAGCGATTAATATCTATATTTTGTTAAAAGTATAATTTGTTAATGTCCCTCTATCATCACTTGATCCATTGCCAAACTTATTTCCTGAATCTGAACCACCTTCACTGACCTTACTACCTTACTCTGATACATCATGCATGGAATATTCAGGAGACATGTAATTGGATTTGAGAAGAAAACAGCTGCATCTTGGGATAACCATGGTCTTCATGTGGCTGATTAAAGCAGACTGGAAAAATTTCCAATTTTAGATGTCTGATGCCCTGAGTAAGCTATGAACTACAGGGAGAATTGGAAGAAGATTGTGTTCCTGTTATTAGAGGGAAACGAATGTAAATGGGTTTGTGATCATTTTCAACAGTTCTGGTCACCAGAACCAGAGTATCTGTGGAAGAAGTTCAGATTTCTGAACAGTTTCATTCTTCAGTGATTAGGAAAATAAATTGAGGAAATAAATATCGATTGAGAATTCCATTTGGAGAAGCATCAGGGTGGTGGCTTTTCTTTAGAGTTTATGATGATATTGTGAATGGCCACTCTCATGTTGGTTGGCACGGGGTTATAACTAGACTGCAGAGACTGTTGTTCGTTCAATCTTGTGAAATCTGAAGAGAAGCCTTCTGCTTTCCAGAGACTTGGCCATAAACCCAGATATGCCAAGAGAGAGAACCAGTGCAAGAATCGCAGCTACAACACCCTTTGAAACTTGAATGAATTGCGCTGAAGGATAGGCAGATAAATTGGAAGGAAGATACTGCGCTGGGACACCAGGTTATTGGTAGTTCACTTGGGCTTTGTAGTGCAAAGGGAGGACTTGGGAATGAAGTTGGGCTGCTAAATGGGCCTAATAGGAAATGCATATGGAGGTCAAGGGCTGTGGAGTTGGACAGTGGGGATGGTCCACTTGGAACTCTGCTTAATCTGAATAGCATAAGGTTATTAGCTATTGGGGTCTGTTTGTTTCGGTGGCTTGGCTAGGCTATACCAGGCTAGGGTAGAATAAGTATCCTTAGCCTACGTTTGGTGCAACAAAGGTGTGGGATAAGAGTGGCCAAGAGGGAGTGCCAGTTGCAACAAACACACCTTTAATGATTTGAAGGCTTCTTTTAAGCCAGCCCACTAGGGCCGAATCAGCCTGTACGAAATGATTTAGAGTCTGAAAATCAAGAGAGTGGGAAGAAGTGTTCTTGGGTCATGAAACCTAAGCCCAACATAGTTAAAACCTTAGTTGGGGATAAAGATGCAATTCAGAAGCCCCTCCCAAGGCTCATCTTCTTCAGCCTCCTCCATTGACATAGGCAATGCTGGAGAGGGTCAAATGATGGAATCTGAATGGAATAAACCTTTCGAGGGCCAAGTGAAGTGAAGTTAGACGTTGAAGGATTTGGCATTTATAAGGGAAATGAACCTAGAAAAATTAGGAGTTCCTGCTGAAGGACCGAACAGGGTGACACAACAATGGGGCAGTCCAGGGGGAGGGTTAGAAGATGTTGAGAAAGTTGACCCAAGACGGATGGTGTTGAGGGAAAGGAAGCTGTGGGGGAAAAGCGATTAATAAGCTAAATAAGAGAACAAGCAAAGTAGTGTTGATGGGGGGACACTGGTCCTAATTCTCTGGATTCTAAGGTATTTGGAGAGGAGGATGAGGACTTCTCGCAGCATAAGTGAATTAGAGTGAGGTTTATTGCTTGAACATTTGATGGAAATTCATGGTTTCAGTTGCAAAATCAAACCCCATGAAAATATCAAGGGTGACGAGGATGCCTTTTTGGGCTCTGAAAATTTGAGAGATTGTGACATATCTGATCAAATGGAGAGGCGAACATTGGACTTACGGAAACAATCCAAGAATGTACAGGTTGGTGTTTTCCATTTGAAGGAAGCTGCATGTCTTCCAAATGTCGTAGTTAACGAAGGAACTCGTGGCTATTATCTCATACAATGCAGATTCTTCCTATACTGGGATTGCCATTATCTTTGACAGTGTCTCGGGGAAACTGCATTTGGTTTTTGTAATGACAGCTCAAAGGCTCTTCTAGTGAGCCTAACTTATCAAATACATTTTGTTCCAAGGAGGGGGAGTTAATGAGAAAAAAAGGTGTTACAATTTGTCCTTTTGGGGGGGGGGGGGGTGAGATAGACAATTGAGATCCTCAAGCCCTCTTGGAGGGGATGGGTATTAAACTGATTAATCCTTTATGCAAGGTCATTAGAGTGTTTGTTTCTCATAAGATCAATGAAAGAAAGTAAAGGAGGGTCCAAAAGGAGTTGAGAAATTTAGAGTCTTTGATCAATTTCATTTTTTTAAGGTGGGGGATGGGGGATTTTGGGGGAGGGGTGTGTGGAGGAGAGGTGAGGAAAGGGTGCAAGATTGTTAATTGATGAGTTCGAAATTTAGAGCCTTAAAGGGTTAGGCAATTTTAAGAAGGGGCTAGTTCAGGAAATGGTGTCTTAGATTCTCTCTCTCTCTCTCTCTCCACACCCCCCCCCTCTCCCAAGAAACTAAGCTAGAGTGGGTAGATAGGAGAATTAATAGGGATATTTAGCGAGGTAGAGGGAAGGATTCGGCTACTCTTTCTTCACACGAGTCAGCTGTGGAATTTTGATGTACATTGTTGGCCAACAACCTAACAGCTTAAGCTTTTAGGTAAAGCGGTAATCTAACATGGTGTCTGAGCTAATTACCTGAAGTTCCTGGGTTCTAGTTGTGTTGCCCGCGTTTACTGTGTGGTGTTTAAAAATTATTGTCCCTGTAATGGGTGCTATGTATCATTTGCTTATCTCTCCAAGTGGTATTAGGCTGCATGTGCGGGGAGAGTTAAAGCTTGATATACATTGTTGGCCCACAACCAAACAGCTTAAGCTTTTAGGTAAAGTGGTAATCTAACAATATGGGACACTAGGTTAGTAACTCGGGTTGATTGCCTTAGCAATTTTCTTTTCTTCTTGAAGTTAGGGTGGGGGTAGTGATAAATTACTTCAGTCTACAGTCCTTCTAGACCTGTTTTTTGGTCTCAGCTTTTTTGGGGAGGGAGGGGGGGGGGGAGTTGTTCGCTGTGTATGGTTTTTGTTATCCTAGGTATACATTGTTGACCCACAACCAAACAGCTTGAGCTTTTAGGTAAAGTGGTAATCTAACAATATGAGACACTAGGTTAGTAACTCGGGGCGATTGCCTTAACAATTTTATTTGCTGCTTGAAGTTAGGGTGGGGGTAGAGTGGTGAATTACTTAGTATATGGTCCTTCTAGACCTTTTTTTTGGTCTTTGCATACCATAAAAGAGCCAAATAAGGCCAAAGTTTCATGTCGTTCGCTGTGTGTGAGGTTTTGTTGTCCTTAGGTGGGAGGATTTGTTATAAAGGAGCGGCCCACAACCAAACAGCTTAAGCATTTAGGTAAAATGGTAATCTAACAATATGGGACACTAGGTTAGTAACTCGGGTTGATTGTCTTAGCAATTTTCTTAGCTGCTTGAAGTCAGGGTGGGGGTAGTGGCGAATTACTTCAGTATACAATCCTTCTAGGCCTGTTTTTTGGTATTTCCATACCATAAAGGAGCCAAATAAAGCCAAAGTTTCATGTTGTTCGGGTTTTCTTCTTCTTCTTCTTCTTCTTCTCTTCTTCACCTAATAGCCAAGAGAGATGAAGAAAGGAGGTGCAAGCTTCTTCTTCTTCTAAGGACATGCAGAGATGAAGAGGTTCTTCTTGCTTTGTCTTCTTCTTCTTCTTCCTCTTCTTGCTTTGTCTAAAACAAAATTGGACAATGCAGTAAAAAAGATTGGACAATGAGGTGCAGAGATGAACAGGATTCCATAAAGGAGGTGCAAGCTTCAAGCTTCAAGCTTCTTCTTCTTCTTCTTCTTCTCATGGCCAAGAGAGATGAAGAAAGGAGGTGCAAGCTTCTTCTTCTTCCAAGGACATGCAGAGATGAAGAGATTCTTCTTCTTCTTCTTCTTCTTCTTCTCCTCCTCCTCCTCCTCCTCCTCCTCATACCAATGGGAACCCAAGACATGTAAAATTAGCAATTCAAAAATGATATCTTGCTTCAATAGGGAAAGATAAGGACATAAAAAATTAGAATTACAATAAGAAGTAGATAAAATTGTAGCAGATATAAACAAAGTAGCGAGTGAAGGAAGAAGTGATGCCCTTAGGTGAGACTCCAAAGCCATTTTATAGGCCTGGACTTAAAAAAAAAAATTGAAAATAATTTTTCAATAGTATTGGCACATGGCTGACAGACATAAACAGGTTACTAAACATGGATCCACCACAATCTTTAAAAGAAAGCTTCAAATTGACAAAAGTAAGATTGAAAAGATTTTGGGACTATCCCGAAGGAATATCGAGGTCGGGACAATTTGTTGTAGATGGACACGTGTAAAGAAGATCTTGAAATCTTCAGTTAATAATTGCTTTTTGAATATCTTCTTCCTTGATTGCCTTGATTTTTGAAGATAAGAAATCTTTAAGGAAATTGCCTGGAAACTTCATAAGGAGATAGAGAAATGGCAATCCTAGGATTACCGGATGCATAATTGTTTTGACTAATATAAATCTTAGTCTTAAAACAGACTCCTTAGTCACAAACTCTTGCCAAGGGAATTTTGTAATTCCTTCTATAATTCTTATATTTTCTATAAATTATTGGTTTTGAGGATTTAATTTGTTGCCTTTTAGATTTTTTTTGTTATGATTGGTATTTTATCAAATCCAAATTGTTCACACAAATTGCCTAACTCTTTTGTTAATCTTTGCATTTTTAATTGTTTTTTAAATCTTAGGTCATTGCATAATTCTATTCCTGTCATATTTATTGCATGTATAAATTCACCATAAGTCAAGTCTCCTAAGCCTATTTGTTGATAACTATCACAGTCTTTATATTTTGACATATTTTTCCTAACCTTTATTGCAAACAGAGTTGGAAAACCATTAATAAATTATCTTTCCAGTATTTTGCATTACAGTCTGTTTTCATAAAAATTCTTGTTAAAAATTTATTTTTAATACTTTATACCATTTGAAGGCTGATAGTCTATTACATATTATATTTTGCAGGAGTTCAACTTGCCTTTATTCGTTAAAGGGTAATCTGCCCGTAAAATGGTGGACAATTGTAAAACAAAGAGTACTAATCCCATCTAGTTAGGCTTCTCCTCACTCATCAAAGATTCGATTGCCACTAGTATCTAGTTTGGCAGCATTAACAATATCTTCTTGTTGTGTTTTGGATAGACCATTCTCCCACCAATGACATAATTGGCCTTCGACCTTCAAATCCCATTACAAGAGCTCTGACTGCATTTGGGATTGTATGTTTTTGTTTTAATACATAAATTTTCCCTATTGCAAACATTTGCCTACGCATGACTAATATTTGATATTCAGATAATCCATCAATAGTCCAATTATACTCAGTATTGCCAGAATAAGCCCTATAGGGAATTGCATCATCCAAAGGTTGAATTCCTTTTGATAAAGATGGAGCATTTTTGAGTTTTTCATCTATTTCTATAAAACTTCATCATATTCTTTATCAAAACACGCTTTAATGTAAGATGGATCAGAAAATTTATATCCACTTAAATTGTTAAGTTTTTTCTGTTTGGATACTAAATCAATTTTCCCTTTTCCTCTAAATAGTTGGAATCCTTGTTTTTTATTCTGATTTCCCGAAATATTGGCAGGAATATTGGCCTCAATTTTGTCAACACTTGTTTCAATTCTATCTAGTTGTTCTCCTAAAGTGGTCAAATATTCATTTGCAAAATTATTTTGCTTTATTAGTATTTCAGCTTGATTTTGTGTAGCTGAATCAAGAGGTTTTTCTGTATATGTTTTTGCAAATGTTAAGGCTTCAATTTATGTTTCATTATGTTGAAAGTAAATTTTTCCTTTTGGAGGATGTTGATCTACCACAGTACTAGTTGTTTTATAAATGCTTCCTTTCTTACCAATTGGTTTACAAATCTTTTTCTTGTTGCAAAACCAATATATATATATATATATATATATATATATATATATATATTTCTCTTGCTGTTAAATTTCAGAAATCCACCTTTGTTTATATTCTTCAATCTTCTTTTTTGAAAGTTTTTCAAAAAATTGTTTTCTTAAAGTTTATTTTTCTCTGAGAAGAATACTTTATTTAATCTTTCTTTGTTTATTTGAAAAGGTTCCTTATTAATAACATTGATTTCATAGACTTAAGATTGAGTTAGAGAAAGACTTTGTTCTGGAGGTTCTTCATAAATTGGCTGGGCAATTTGTTCTTCTATTTTTATTCCTTGAAAATTTTCAGGAATATTTATTTTTGAAGAAGATGGTATGGATTCTTCAAATTCAGAGATATTTTACCTAGACTGAATAAAGGATCTTTGCCTAGAAGGACTTTGTTTATAAAATTGAAAATCTTCTAGACATTCATCATCAGATGGTATGTTGCTTCTATTAAGACTAATTCCTAAGTCCCTGAATCATAGGTAATAAATCCTTCAAAATTTCTATTTGAAATAGTTTGGATTTGTAGCTAACTAACTTTTGGTTTAGTCCATGCTTTAGGTAGATTAATTTCATTCCATTTTAATATTCTAGGGATCATTAATTTTACATGTCCTGGGTTCCCATTGGAATTAAAGCCATGTCGATGTGTGTAATTTTTGAAATTTAAATTTCATAAGACTCTAAGCTTAAAGACTATAAGTCAAGGTAGTAAGTCTCATATGTTGAGAATGAAGAAGGACAGTAAAGCTAGAGAGCTTGGTCGTTGCGGCTGAAATGAAATTAGATTTTGATCTTTACTCATGTCAAGTGTCTTGAATTCCAGTAGCCACCTAGGCTGTGAAACTAACAAGACAATAATAAGTCAAGAATAATGTTGGGATGATAAAGAGCTATCAAACTGGAAATTACCAGATTTAGATAAAAATACAATCTATAAAAAAAGGCAAAGTTTTGGAATTTAAATCTATG
This sequence comes from Malania oleifera, assembly GCF_029873635.1. NCBI lineage: Eukaryota > Viridiplantae > Streptophyta > Magnoliopsida > Santalales > Ximeniaceae > Malania > Malania oleifera. The sequence continues at coordinate 85,572,163 of NC_080429.1, read as the reverse complement.
ATAGGGCAAACGCTAAAAGAAATTGATGTCAAATTTATAGACAAATTTTATACAACAAACCTTCTTTCCAAAAATCTTTTAAAGGATATGGCAAATTAGGATTCAATAATATCCATATAGGATGTGTACAAATTGGAGTTAAACCATTATCAAAAATAGTTCTTAACAATTCCCTCTTAGTCTGTCTAAGAGATGATAAAATCTCATATTAGAAAGAGTTTATTTTAGGAATGGTAGAAACTTTGCTCACAGATGGGCCAGTTTCTTTCAAATGTTACCCAGACTTTACAATTAGCTTAAGTGCTGATGATCTTAAAGAGAGATGTCTTGTCTTAGATATCCAAACTCACAACTACAAATGCAGAACAATATGAAAATCCCAAAAAACCGATAAAATCGAAAAAGAAAAGAAACTCTGAAAAATACACAAAAAGAAAAGGACGACGTTAGATATGTGGAGATAAAGACCATTATGAAAACAAATGCAAGTTTAAACAACAAGTTAATAATTTAGAAATTGATCAAGAAATAAAAAATAAAATTATCAGAATGTCGTGGGAGTTCATAAAGGAGGTGCAAGCTTCAAGCTTCTTCTTCTCCTCCTCCTCCTCGTCGTCCTCCTCCTCCTCATAGCCAAGAGAGACGAAGAAAGGAGGTGCAAGCTTCTTCTTCTTCTAAGGACATGCAGAGATGAAGGGTTTATTCTTCTTCTTCTTCTCCTCATAGCCAAGAGAGATGAAGAAAGGAGGTGCTAGCTTCTTCTTTTTCTAAGGATGTGCAGACATGAAGAGGAGTCCATAAAGGAGGTGCAAGCTTTGAGCCCATAAAAGGAGGTGCAAGCTTCTTCTTCTTCTTCTTCTTCAATAATGCCCTCTCACCCTTGTTTTACTTTTTGTCTCTCCTATTTCCTAATTACAACACTTACCCTACTATTTAACTATGGCCTTATTATTATTATAAATGTTCTTTGTTCTTGCTTGCCTTGCAATATGCAATTTATATACCCTACCAACTAAAAACTTGCCATGTTTGCATTTGCTAAATTTATCTTGATTCCAAATTATGCAGTCATCTATTTTAATGTTTCCCAAAGTTCCTTCATAAATTTCCATCGTTTACTATAAATTTCCGTCATTTCTTTGCATCGAAATCAAAACTGAAATTTCCATTAAAATTTCTGTAAATTGAGATCATCAAAATTTCCATGAAAATCGAAAGTCCTTGCTGCTTCCAAATGGCGAAGGGTCTTCCTCATGATGCTGAATCCCCATAAGATATCATGACTAGCTGACCTATAGATGACCTTTTCATTTGTCTCTGTTCTGTACTCATTATTATACAATTTCCTTTTATGATAAGTTGAAGCTTGGACATATTTTCTGTTTTTATTTTGTAATAATCTAGCAATCTGTGTATTTATGACTGTTTTATGGTTTGATAAGTAAATGGTTTTATTTAGTTCTTGTAGTTTGTATTTTTGTATATGACAAGTCATGTAGTTGGATGATTATGCTATTATAGTTTCTAATATTTTAGTGATAGTATATGTGCAAAGGCGGATAATTTGTACAGTTTCTGTGTGTTAAAGCTTGATATACATTGTTGGCCCACAACCTAACAGCTTAAGCTTTTAGGTAAAGTGGTAATATAACAGTGCGTAACAAGTTCTATGGCTGGAACATGATGTTATTATAGTTTCTAATGTTTGATAGTAACAGCATATGTGCATGTGGAAAATGTGTATAGTTTGTCTGTAGCAACAACTCTAGTGTTGGATGTTGATGTTATTAGTTTGTGATATTTGATAGTAAGAATATATGTGCACAGTGGACATTTCAGGACAGCGATTATTGGATGAATTGTTCCCAATATGGTGTACATGGTGAGGGAGTTAATTTTAACAAATGAGGAGTGAAATGAAGTATACGGTACTAGAGAGGGTGTCTAAGCATTTGGATGGGTGGAAAGGTGCAATAGTTTCCTCAGGGGATTGCATTACTCTTATTCAGCCTTATCTTGCTAGTGTCACTTTTTATGCTGTTGGCTATTTTTAGGATTCCAATGGGGATAGTTGATAAGCTCGAGAAGAATACAAGGGATTTTCATTGGTCAAGAACGAAGATAAGAGGGGTTAGTTAGGAGACTTTGTGTAGTTCTAAGGGATGGGGTTTGTGTCTTGGTAAGTAGGTGTCTATAAACACTGCTCTTATGGCTGAATGGTTATGGTTGTTTTCCTTAAGAGGACTCCTCTCTTTGGCTTTGTCTTGCATGTGAATGGGTGGGATACTGATTTAGGAACCAGATGTTCTTCAGAAAGCTCATGAAGGTGTATTTCTCAGATTTAACTCCACTTCATTCCTCACACTAATTTTTTTTGGGTAATGGTTTTGCTATGGGGGAGATATCTGGGCAGGTAATAATGCTTTGTCTATTTCTTTTCCCCTCTTTATTGCTGAACTTGGGGGCATAAAGATGTTATTTCTTATTTTTTGATTTCTAATGTTGATTTGAGCTTAACCAAAAACCAAACATGCCCTAAACAATTGTGTAGTTGTTCTATTTTTGCATTGCTTTTCTATTAGATAGGAACACTCCTTTGTCTTATGGGCATTTTGGTTTCATGGCAGCATTGGGGCAGAATCTGCCTTCCTTGCTTCACTATAGGCTGTCCTTGTTGCTTCAGAGAAGTATGTTTTTCAAAAGTTTGGCTAGCTTTATGGGCTTGAAGTTACATGTTATACACATTTTCCCCACTTTTTTATTTGTTTGCTTTCATTTGGTCTTAATAGGAGGATACCTTGTTTCCCCATTTTATTCCTCTTCTCATTAAATATCTTTTATTTTCTTTATCAAAATTTAAAAAAGCATGGAATTAGTGCCCTTCAAACTAATAGGCAACTATGAATCCTAGGATAATTCTAAGCAAGCCAACCATGACTGTTTTCTTCCTTATAATTGAATTTAATGGAGGTCACTGAGAAAATCGTACCAGTCTACGATACAAGTAAGTCCAGGATAGGTAATGCACTGCATCCTCCTTATGGCAAATTGTGCCAGAAACAATCTCAGCATTAATATGATCATGCAACTGCTCCCTCAGGCTACTCTCAACTGGAAATGGTTCATATAGAAACTGCAAATTAACACAAGACAAGCTACTTCAGAATATACAAATAAATCAATCAAACAAATAAACACGCAACAAATATATAAAGGATATACTTTTCAAATAACCTTTTTATAGAAGCTCTTCTTGGGTTCATGAACAAGAATAACTGCTTTCCCATGTTGATCATACTGCGGTCGACCAGCACGCCCCATCATTTGCATGATATCTGTGATAGGAAAATCTACATATCGTTTTGCTTTTCCGTCATAGTATTCTGTTCCCTGCAGCAGAAATGAACCAGAAAGTTTGATTACAATAGTAACAGTGAGACGAGAAACATGCAACGGAAGAGACTCAGAGGGGGATCATGCAATGGGAGTGATTATCTCATAAAAATAATTATCTATATACGTATATATGAAGGTCATAGGAGATTTATGCAACATTCAATGGCTATTGACAAAGGATAATTATACAACTTAAAGGCTAAGGGGAAATGAGTTGCCATAGCAGCTAAAACATGGTTCTAAGTTCTAACCATACTGTTAGAACACCACTTCAACTAAAATTTTATGCTGTTTGAATGTGGGCTAACAAGGTATATCAAGCCTACCACTCCCCAGCACATGCAGCCTGATTGCACGTGGGAAGATAAAGAAAAGAGAGATAACACCCGTTACAGGAAATAGGATAGTTTCATAGAAAAAAAAAATCATTAACAGGAAAGAGAAAAATGGACAGGGGCTAAAGGATAAGTAGTCCTCCTAAAACAAAGAAAAAAACAAATGAAATCACAATAATGCTCCTGTCCAGTCCCTCTGAAGATCTGACAATAATAATCCCCAAAAAAACCCCAAAGAAAGAGCCTAAAAAGACGCAAGGAAAATCATCTATCCCATAGGAGACAAGGTGCGGTTACTTTTGCCATTAAAAATCCTGGCATTTTGTTCCATCCAAAGAGTGTAGGAATAAGTGATTTGATAGTTTCATTTGACTCATAGTACATGAAATATATATCTGGACATACAGCTTTATAAGGCTCCTTCTATACAGCTTTATAAGGCTCCTTCTTCGGCAAATCATGGTATTAAGCTGGTAAAGGACCAAGGTCCACATGAAAGCTCATCTTGGGAGGGAACCTTTGCCTTCCAGTTGAAATTAATCATAGGGGAAGCGCAAGGACTCGTTGATTTCATAAGCCAAGAGAAAAAAGATTTAGTGGATAATGAGTCAAAAGCATACTCAACAAAAATCCTTGAGTGCTCCAACTCTCTTAACAAAATAGTCAAGTCAATAACCTCTCTCTCATTGAGATTCCATGAAAAGTGAAAATCCCACGAGAGAGAACCCCCTTCCAAAGAGTAGAAATCAATAATCGGGGAATTATGCAACTTAGGAAGTTTAAAAACACAAGGAACTCATGACTCCAATGAAATCTCATCCACTCAAGTATCTTCCTACAAACAATTGATCTTTACATTTCCCATATAGAAACGAATAATAGGGTAGAATAAGTGGGCTATTTGAGAAATGAATTTCCAGGCGCCTGCATACGAAGCAAATCCACTTCCTCTGTATCCCACTCATTCCGGTGCAATCCATATTTACTTCTAATTATCATGTGCGAAAGGAATCAATGTCCAGGGGGGAATCTTTAGAGCCATTTTTTAATTAGTGAGATGTTTTATGCACATCATATTCCCAAGTTCCAAACCCCAATCAGACTTAGGTCTTCTAATTCAATCCCAACTAACAAGATGGTCTCTTCTACACTCCTCAAATCCTAATCATAAAAAATCCCTCATTATCCTCTCCAAAGTCTTTGCTACCCTAGTTTGAATTTTGAAAAGGGAAAGGAAACATATAGGAATATTAGAAAGAGCTACATTGACAAGAGTAATGTGACCTCCAAATGATAAGTAAACCCTCTTCGACCACCCACCCCCCCCCCCCCCCCCCAAAAAAAAAAAAATCTACTATCCACTCTCTCTACCGTAGGGGCTAAAAACAAGGTACAATTAGGGTTTCCTCCAAGGGGAAGACCCAAATCGATACCTTCTACCCTGCTTTTAGACATGTTAGGTATCATCGGCAAATAAATATGGGGCACTACGATCTCCTCCCTACCTACCTTGAGATCCCAGATGACATTAAGATCCTAACCATTCTTGATCATTCTACTTAGCACATCCACAACTAAGGTAAAGAGAAATGGGGAGACAGGATCCGCTTGCCTCAAGTCCCTGTAAGGCTTGAAACCACTCCCATGGTTGGCCATTCACAAGAACTGACATTGTCACCATGGAAAGGCATTCTTTTACCCACGTCCTCCAAACCCCCATCAAAACCCTTCATAGCCAACACATAATCCAAGAAGCTCCAACTAACCATGTCATAGGATTTTCCAAAATCTTATTTGAGTAAGACTCCCCTCCCTCCCCTTCTCCTTATATCCTCCATCACTTCATTGGCCACCAAGATAACATCTAGAATCAAACTTTCATGAAGGCAAACTACTCTAGAATAACTATTCTTCCTAACACCTCCTGAAGCCTCCTTGATAAGACCTTCACGAGGATTTTGTGGAGACTAGTAACTAGACTTATCGGTTGAAAGTCACTAAAACTCTTCGACTGCTCATCCTCTCAACGACATAAGCTACAACATTGGTGTTCAATACTGGGTTTTTTGTGTAGAAAATGTGGTTCCTAGGATATAGAGAAGTATGAGGGAGAGAGCCTTGTGTATAATAGGCTTCCCAATGAGCTTAGTTATGCAGCGTGGTGGAGGATGGAGTTTCTGTTAATCGGAAATGGAGAAATTCAGTGATTCCAATCGGAAAATTCAGCAAGAAAAGTCATTGAGTTCGTAAAGTGTGGAATTGGGAGGAGAGATTTTTGGGCAGTATGTAAGCCCAAATCTGTTTCAAAATCTTAAAAGAATTTCCTCCTAAGGCGGCTGCTTTCATAGGAAAGTCATTGAGTTAGGAAAATGAGGCTTTGGGAGGGAGAGATTTTTTTGGGTAGTATGTAGGCTCAAATCTGCTCTAAAATCTAGAAAAAAAAAAATCCTCCTAAAGCTGCTGGTTTCACAGGAAAGTTGTTGAGTTGGAAAAATATGGATTTTTCAAGATTTAAAAAATTTCCACCTAAGGTTGCTTTGAAAGCTGGGCTGAAGGTAATTGAAGTGGGAAAAAAAATTTTACATTACGAATTTTAGGCCTGGATGACTAACTCTAAAGCTTCTATATCCGATATTCCCAATAAAGAAAAAATGAACTGGCTTAGCAGGTTTAAGTCGGGGGGGAGAGAAAGAAGCCCAACTTAAGTAAAAACTTGGGATACTCTGAGGGGCCTTCTTTGAATGATGGTGGCCTGGTTTTACTGCCTCTGGGGGAGACGAAGACAAAATCATGTGGGTTGCTGAAGCAGCCAGAGAGATCAAATAGAGAGTTGGAGATGCTTGAGAAATCGAGGAAGGAGGTGAAACCTGCGAAGGTGGCTCCATGCATCCCAACTAATATGGAAAAATTACAAGAAGAATCGGAGGAATCTCAGAAAGTACCGAAAGACATAAAAGGGAACTCTGTTGTTAGTCCCACTTTCCATCAGATCAGAAGTGAAGTTAACAAGGATTCAGAAGAATGTTCAGTTCATGAGAATAAGGAGGATTTTACAAAGAAGGCGGGATTCTTATAAAATTTGTGGTAGATACAGAAACATCAAGTACGGAGATGGGCAGGGAATCTGATGTGAAGAATTCAGAGTCTAATACACAAAGATGCAGTCTTCCCGATTTTGATACTGAACTGGAAGATTGGTATGAAGATGATAACAACTGGCTGCTGGAACAGATTCAGGAATACGAGGATGTGGAAAATTCAGAGGCTGCTGAAGAACTGAAAAAAGGTCTGGACAAAGATCAAAATAAAAATCCAAAACAAGAGGCTTTTCTAAAGGAGGTAGGGAATTATAAAAGGTCTACCTTTTCTGATCAATCTGGCAAGGTTTTTTCAAGCATTTCTTAGGTTCAAGGGATCTTTTTGAAGAGGAAGCTTTTGCTGCTAATGCTTTCATAAATAATTCTATTTGTTCCTAGCCTCTATTCCATCCTGTGACTGATCCTAAACATGGGCCTATAAATTCTAAAAGTTGCCATGAGTTAATTAATTCTAGCAAAGGTATCCTGCCTGCACCTGTGGCTGACCTAATCGAAACGAATGACCTCTCATGCCATAGGGAATTAGGTACTGTAGGAGAGACTTTAACCCCTGATCCATTGGAAGATGAGAGGGACAGCCGGGACCCACAAGAGCTCACAGACAGATTGGGTTAATCCTTTAGGCCACACTGTTAAGGTTGTTGTCTCCCCTACAACCTATGAGAGGAAAAAGAATTGCAAAAATTAGCCTCGAACATTAACTATGAAGGGGCGAAGCCTAAGAGGGTCAGGGGCAGTAAGGTGGTAGAATGAAGATTTTGAGCTGGAATATTAGGGGTCCAAGCTGTGCTCATAAATGTCATCAGATTAAGGATATAATTGTTAAGGTAGCCCCCAGACCTAGTTAAGCTTCAATACTACAAATTAGAGGTAGTGAACAGTTTTCTTGTTAGGAGCATTGGGGACTCTAGATTCAAAGATTGGGCCTGGTTAGCATCCACGGGTTCCTCGGGGGGTATTGTAATAATTTGGGTCACCAGATTCGCAAGCAAATTGGATATTCCCATTGGTTCTTTTTCTTTTCTTTTCTTTTTTCCTTTATTTTTTATTTATTTTTTATTTATTTTTTGCTTCTATTCATTTACCTGTCAAAGGTAAGGGCCAGCAGTGGTTTACCTCATTCTATGGACCAAATAACCCTCGGTTGAGACTTGAGAGGCATTTTTTGAGATGAATTAGTTGCGACTTTTTTGGAATGTGTTCCCCACCATTGGTGTTTAGGGAGTGGGGTGATTTTAATGTTATTAGGTACACTAATGAGAAGTTGGGAGGATCCAAAATCACCCCAAGCATGAGGGGTTTCAATACTTTGATTAGGGACTGTGATTTAAGGGATATTCCACTCTTCAATATCCAGTTTACTTGGTTTGCTGATGGCAATAGGGCAATGGCTACTAGGATTGATAAGTTTCTGTTTACCATTGAATGGGAAGATACTTTTCCCACCCTTACTCAAGAATTACTCCCTAGAGTGATTTTTGATCCTTGTCTTTTGATTCATGAATCTAATCTTGTTAGGTGGAGCCCTAGTTTTCACTCATTCGGATTTTTGGAGCCTGGTCAAGAATTGGTGGGTGAGTGTACTATGGAAGGTTGGGAAGGTTTTTGTGTTATTAAAAGATTGAGATATGTGAAAGAGAAGTTAGGAATACGGAGACTTTTAGTGATGTTTAACCTATGGAAAAAAATTCTTGAGGAACTGGGTGCAATTGATAGATTGGCTGAGTAGGGACTTCTTTCTAAGGACATTGTTGGTAGACGAGTCTAATTGCCCATAGAGTTAACAATCTGTTAAAGAAGAGATGAGTTGGACATAAAAATCTAGAATGAATTGGGTAAGGAATGGGGATTGTAATTCTAGGCTTTTCCATTGGGTGACAATTGGTAGGAGAAGAAGGAACTTTATTGGAGAACTTTGGAATGATATTGAAGAGGTTATCAGGGATCCTAACCATATTGCTGGCCTGATAACTAAATTTTACAAGAATCTCTTTTTAAAGGAGGATGAGGGTAGAGTCATGATTGAGGGGATGGATTGGTGTCCTATATCAACTAATAAAGTTGATTGGCTAAAGAGACCTTTTGAGGAAGAGGAGTTTTAAAGCTTGATTTTGAGATGGATAGAGAAGAGGCTCCCGGGCCAGATGGTTTTACTATGACTTTCTTTCAAGATAGATAGGAGACCTGGAAAGGAGACCTCGAAGGGAGACCTCCTCAAAGTTTTTCTTGCCTTCTTTCACAATGGTGTGGTAGGGAGTAGTTTGAATTTCACTTTTGTTACCTTTGTTCCCCAAAAAGATGGTGCAATTAAAGTCCAGGACTTTAGACCTATTAGCTTGGTAATGAGTGTCTATAAGATTTTGACTAAGATGTTATCTAAGAGGTTGACTACTGTTCTAGAGGACACTATCTCTCTTAGCCAAAGTGCTTTTATAGGTAATAGACAAATCCTAGATGCTGCCTTGATAGCTGATAAGGTGGTCAAAGATTCTAATCGTAGAAATAAGAGGGTCTTGGGTCAAAATTGGACTTTGAGAAACTAATGATAGGGTGAGTTGGAGCTTCTTGGACAAGATTATGTCTAGAAATGATTTTAGCCTGAGGAGGAGGAAATGGATTAGAGGGTCTCTATCTTCTATGGTGTTTTTTTGTCTTAGTAAATGCCAAACAATGAGGCCAAGTCCTGGTTTCATGCGTCTAGGGGTCAGAAACAGGGAGATCCTCTTTCATTCTTTTACTTTACTACCGTGGTGCTGTCTTGAGTAGGATGATCAAGACATGTGTAGATAGAGGGTTGGTGGAAAGGATTAAGGTAGGCTATGAGAATTGCAAAATTTATCATCTTCACTTCATAGATGATACTATGCTCTCCCTATTTGATACTAGAAGCTGCTTCTCTAATTTGGTGACTATCCTACAAGTGTTTGAGAAAGTGCTCAGGCTGAAAACTAATTTCTCTAAGAGCAATCTAGTGGTTCTGGGTATTAATGTGGATCCTTTTGCTAGGTTAGCTTGTTGTGTCGTTTTGACTTGGCCTATTACTTATTTAGGTGTCCCCCTAGGTGGTAATCCCAATGCGGAATCTTTCTAGGACCTTGTTTTTGAGGGAGTGGCTAGGAGATTAGATGGGTGGAAAGGTGTGTTCTTCACTTTAGGGGGTCGTATTACTCTTATCCACGCTTGTCTATCTTCCATCCCTTTGTATTACCTTTCTCATTTTAGAATCCCTATGAGATTGGCGTTCAAGCTAGAGAAATTAATGAGGAATTTCTCATGGTCAAGTGGGAGAGAGGGTAGTAGAGATCATCTTGTAGGTTGGTAGATTGTAGGCCTAAAAGGGAGGAAGGCTTGGGTCATGTAACTTGATGTCCAAAAACATCTCTTTGGTGGGGAAATTGTTATGGTGCCTACCTTTAGAACTTTAATCTCTTAGGCATAAGGTAATTCACATTAAATTTGGAATGTTACAAGATGGGTGGGATGCTAAAGTGGGAATTAACACTACTTATTCGAATCCTTGGAAGTTTGTACTTTCCCTCGTCTTTTCCGTTTATTGAATCTTCATGACACCCCAGTTTCTACTTTTCTTCTTTGGCAAGAAGATAGGCATTCTTGAAACATTCATTTGCGAGAAATCTAAATGAGAGAGAGATTAATGAGATGGTTCTTTTGGCCCGATGGCTTGATTCTTTTCATGTTCATTTGGGGCGCAATAATAGGATTTGGAGCTTAGATAATTCTAGGGAATTCTCTCGTAAATCTTTTTTCACCTACTTGACTTGTGATTCTACTGCAGATCCTTTTGCTTTGCATCCTTTGATTTGGAAAGTTAAAGCTCCTTAAAAAAGTTTTTATTTGGACTATGATACTTGAAAGAATTAATACCAATGATTTGCTTCAAAAGAGAAGACCTAATAAGGCCCTGTCCCATGACATTAGTGTTCTTTGTATGAGTGAAGAGGCTTGTGCACATCTCCTTCTTCATTGCCTTTTCACATTGGCTATTTGGAATAAGTTATTTATATTTGGTGAAAATTGGGTCTGTCCATACACTTTGAAGACCTTTTAAACCATTACTCTGAGAGGTTTTGGTAAAGGTATGCATAGGAGAATTCTATGGCGTTGCACTGTATGGATATTATTTGGTGTGTTTGGTTGGAGAGGAATGCTAGAATATTCAAAGTGGTGGCTCCTGATAACAATTTGCTTTGGAGTAGAGTGGTATATCTTACGTTGCTGTGAGCATCAGCAAATGGTTTCCATCATGTTTCTTTGAAATACTTGCAGCGGGATTGGTTAGCCATGTTACATTGAGTTTGGTTCTCTATTTAGGTTGCATTCTTTGTAGCTAGATTCTATTGATGTAAAGGGAGGATTTCTTATTCTCCCAGTGTTTTCTTTTTTCTTTTCCTTTCTCTTTATAATTTTCTGTGCACAAATAATAATAATAATAATAATAACAACAACAACAGTGGTGTTCACATTCTTCTCCACCACCTTATTTTCGTGAAACTTGTGGAAGAAATCCATTAAATCTTTCATATCAACTCCCAGTTATCCTAAAAAAAAGCTATGGTGAAGCCGTCAAGGCTTGGAGCCTGATCTATATCCATCTCAAATCCCCCCCACGCCCCAGGCGTGCAGATATCCTTAATGTCAACAGGAATTTAGGGCCAATTAGCTAGGTTTTCATCAACGGGGCTCATAAACCTATTCATACACCTTTTGCTGTACAACCACCTATAGAAATCCATTATAGCTTCCCCAATTTACTCCGAATCATGCGCCACACATCCCTCATCCATTTCCAACTCTTCAATCAAATTCTTTCTTCTTTTCCCATTGGCCACATTAGAATAACTTGGTATTGCAATCCCATTCTTTCACTTGCTTCGTCCATTTGTTTCCACTTTCCATCTTATCCCTTCCCTAAAAAGGATAGCATTGAAGTCATTACAAAGTTTCCCCCTTCTAGCATTATCCTCTTTCCTAGCCAAACCAAACTCCTCCCACCTATCGAAACATTAAATATCATTCCAAATCAATTTTTCATTTTCCCTTTCCAAGTCACCGATAACTTCCTTTTCTGGAGTTACGTTGGTCTTCAACTTCCTTATAAATCTAAAGCTTGCCCCTTGGACATTCCTATCTCTACACTAACACATAATGCACTCCCTAAAAGAAGCGTGTGTGTCAACCACATATTCTCAAAGTGGATTGAAAGTGAATTGAATGGGATTGGTATCTGAAGAGTTGAAAGTGATCCGAAATTGTTCAACCAAAACCTCATGAGCAACATTTGGGAAAGTGTCTTCCCATTCATTGGTTAACAAAAACTAGTCAATGCGGGAAACAACGATCCTATCTTCCCAAAGCTACCCAAGAAAAGTGGCCATTAACCAGCATTTAGTCCTTGAGCCCATAGCAATGCATGATGGAATGAAAACTTCTCATGCTGTTGGTTAACCTAGAGTCCCCACCATCTCCTTGGTAAGCCGAATGGTATTGAAATCCCCCCTCCCCCACCATCTAATGCAGGTTACAAAAGAAAAAAGACTAACCCACTCCTCAAAAAAGAAATCCACAAATGAGAGTGCGGGTCCATAAATAGATGAAAACTGCCCATTCCCAAAACCCTTTACCACCAACAACACCGAAAGAGAGAAATCATGAATAAAACATTCAGTAAACACCACCACCCTAGTATCCTAGACAATGATTTGCCCCCCAAACCCAATGCTCCTAAGAAACAATCAATCTCTAAGCCTAGACTCCCACATAATCCACAAATTCAGTCTCAAATTCTTGGATGAACAAAATATGAGAAACCTTCATAATTAACTCTCTCACTAACCCCTGCTTCCTGCTATTTTCCTAATCTTTGGACGCTCCAAAAAAGAATCTTCATTGACAACCACTATCACCACCTATACGCCTTTTTCCCTTATCATAAGTGACCAAGGAGGCAAGCCTACCTAGTCCTCTATTAAACTTAGGTGATCTTTTTCTCTCCCTTGTCAGCCCGCCACCAATCCTAACAACTTCCTCCTTGTGGTTCACAAGATTAAGACCTAACTCATAATGTAGGTTTGAGCATGACGATTGTCCCTCTTATCTCCTAAAAGGTCCACTGTTTGCAAGTCCCCTGTTTTAATAATCCCTTACAATAGTGTATTAGATGTAGAAATGAAATGTTTTGGGATGGGAAGAATACGTGCTAAATTAGCCGTACCAATCATAGAAGTCCTGCTAAGCTCTATTTCTAGGGTTGCAAACTGGGCTAATTGATGAAGGAGCATGAATTGAGTTTGGAAATTCTGAAGAAGTGATAGGAGGAGATATTCGGGCAAGGTTCCTCCAAAATAGAGCTTCATCTTAACTTTGTTTTCTCTTGATGACTTGTTTACTCTGATTGACTTCACTTGGATCAACTCTTTCTGTCCTCTCGTTGGGATTCATTGAGAGCAGTTGCACGAGAAGGACCATTCTCAAATTACTAATCATTTTGTATCTCCTTTATTTTGTGCAAGTTCTCAATCAACAAATCCTCACTTTTAGGGCAAACACAGGAAAGAAAAGCAAACTCATCTTTATAAAAAGTGAGGATGATATAGTCTTGGTTAAGGATAAAGACATTAAGAAAAGATAGCGAAGTTACTTTAGTAAGTTGTTTAATGAAAACTAATTAGAAGGCTTAAACTTAGATTGGACAAATGAGAAAAAAACTAAAAATATGAGTTTTATTTGCAAAATTAGAGTTAATGAAGTTAAGTTTGCATTAAAAAAGATGAAAAATGGGAAAGCTATAGGAGCGGATAACATCCTAATTGAATTTTGGAGATGCTTAGGTGATAACGGAATTATATGGTTAACTAATTTATTTAATAAAATTATAAAAACTAAGAAAATGTCAAATGAATGGAGGACAAGCACTTTAATATCAATATACAAAAATAAAAGAGATATTCAAAATTGTAATAACTATCATGGAATTAAATTTATACAATGAAACTATGGGAAATGGTAGTTGAGCAAAAGTTAAGGTTAGAAACGAAGGTCTCAGAGAATAAATTTGGTTAAGCCTGAGGGATCTACCACATAAGTTATATATCTTCTAAGAAGATTAATGGAAAAGTTTAGGGAAAAGAAGAGGGACTTGCATATGATATTTATTGACCTAGAGAAAGCATATGATAGGATACCTAGGGAAGTTCTATGGCGGGTTTTAGAAAAAAAGGGTGTATGTAGTAGGTATGCTGATGTCATTAAGGACATGTACGATGGAGTAATGAATAGTGTAAGGACTATAGATGGAGAAACTAGAAAATTTCCAATCACCATAGGTGTACATCAAGGATCTGCTTTGAGCCCTTATCTTTTTGCTTTAGTGATGGACCAATTGACAAAGGGTATTCAAAATGAGGTTCCATGGTGTATGTTGTTTGCAGATGATATTGTATTAATTGATGAAACTAGGGGCAGAGTAGAGGTTGAGTTAGAAGTATGGAGAGAAGCTTTGGAATCTAGAGGCTTTAGGATAAGTAGAAATATGACAGAATATATGAAATGTAATTTCAGTAGTGGTAGGAGGAATATTGAAGACAAAGTTAAACTTGATGATGAAGAAATAAATAGCACTTGTAGATTTCGATACCTTGGATCTATTATACAAGCTGAAGCAGAAATTGAAGATGATGTAATGCATAGAGTTAAAGAAGGTTGGGTAAAATGGAGAAGTGCTTCACGTGTGAAAATTAAAAGGGAAGTTTTATAAGACGGCTATAAGACCAGCTATGTTATATGGATCAAAATGTTGGGCGACGAAGAAATAGAATATCTAAAAAGTAAAAGTTTCTGAGATGAGAATGCTTAGATTGATGAGTGGTATAACAGTGAAAGATAAATTAAGGAATGAACATATTCGCAGTAAGTTAGGTGTAGTTCCTATAGAAGATAAAATAAGAAAGAGACGACTCAAATGGCATAGACACTTGCAACGTAGGCCACATAGTGCGCCAATGAGGAAGATTGAGTTAGTTATTGTGGGGGGTAATAGAACGGGTAGGAGTAGATCTAAAATAACTTGGAAGGAGATAATGAGTAAGAATTTAATAGCTCTAAATTAGTTAAAAGAAATGGTCCATCATCGCATAAATTGGCTAAAAAGAAGTCATATAGCCGACCCCACCTAGTGGGACTTAAGGTTTGGTTTTGTTGTTGTTGTTATTGTTGTTGTTGTATCTTTATAAAGATCAATATAGTTGAACTGAGTACCATTAGATTCAACCATTTGTTTTCCTTTTGTTCCGCAAATCAAGTTTCTCCACCCCCATCTTTGTTTCATCTCATAAGATACCTTTAAGAGTCTTCAGAAGGCAGGATGCTAAGATGCTTCCTTAGTTTCAGCAGCTTGTTCCTCTTCCTTGTTTCCTTTTACCTCCCTTTTCATTCTTTGAGACAACTTGAGCCCAAGATAATCCTGCCTTTGAAGAAGACATAGAAGCTTTACTATTATTCTGCATTGGGCCATGATTCATTCAGGTTTAGAAGGGTTTTGCACAGGTTCACTGTGCCCCCTCCTCCATTGTTAAAAACCAACTTCTTCCTAAGCTGAATTTTGTGTGCAATGCCTTGCTGAGATGGATCAGCATTGGTGATTTTGGACCTAAGGTCTTGGGTATTAATATTATGGCTGCGGCCCATTTCCTTAGTAGTTCCTCAAAACCTCGACCTTGTGACTTCATTCGAGACGTTCGCACAAATATTCACTGTTTGTCATGTTCGATCTTCAACCTCTAATTGTTCAAGTACATAGTTTTATATTTTCAGGCAAAATACACTAACCTGCCCTAAGGTTTGGCAGAAGTGGACCTCCCTTTAGGTTTCAAAAATCCTATGAACCTTCCTTGAGAATTTGAGAATTCCACAAACCTCTCCTGGAATTTTGAAAAATACCAGAAGCTGCCCCTAAAATTTGATTTTTGGGACACTTATACTCCCTTCCTATGCTCAATATACGGGGAGGTATGTATCTGTTTGCCAAACCTTAGGGAGGTTTGCTAGATTTTTTAAGGTTTGCATCTTTTCACCAAACCTCAAGGGTGGTCCAAGTCTTCTCACTGAAGTTTGTGGAATTTTTTGAAACATCAGGGGAGGTTTGTGTCTTTTCGTCAAACTTCAGGAGATATATATGTATATATATATATATATGTATGTATGTATGTATGAATGCATGTATGTATGTATATATGTATGGAGATATAACTATATTGCATTTTAAATTAAAATTACCTCAATAATTGTCAACCTAAAACGAAAAAAATGCCTAAGTGTATTTTTTTTTTAATATTTATTATTAGTGTATACAAACAAACTATTAAGCTTGGTTTATTGCTTTGTAATTCAGCTGCCCTCAATTGTGTGTTTGTGTGAAGTATTTGTTGGGGAACCCTGTCATGCACTAATACCAAGAAAGTCAATGCGTTGTAGTAGTAAATTGAGACAGTCAATGATGTGGCCATCAAGGCTGACTAATTCATAGAACGTGTTGGTGTACTTTAGGGAACAAGGTTTCGTTGATGAATTGTCCTAAGATTTCTGTGGTTCAGTAAAAGATTTAGAACATGAGTTTAGGGAACTTACCACCAAGAACCTTTTGATTCATGCTTTTGGGAATGTTAGTCCTACACTTGTACGGGGGGTTAGAATAACCACAAGCATTTGGAGGTGACCATGATGCTAAGGAGTTAGAGAACTCCCTTTGTGACATGAACATTAGTTTCATGCGGTTATGGCCGAATTAAAGGAAGTAAAAGTATCCATGGCTATAATGTACTTGAATAGGGACGCCAAACTGCGGTGGCATACCATGATAAATCTAGAACTATAAGTATACGATTGACATATGGAAGATTAGAAAAGAGAGTTCAAGACCCTCTTGAGAATGCTAAGTACAATGCTCAATGCAACTTGTGAGATCTTATGCATGATGGGAAAATATCAAGGCTCACCTATTGCATAGACAATTGAACACTTAACTGAATATAAAGAAACTTCCCCCCACACCAAAGGAGAGTGGTTTGTTGGGTGGAAAGAACAAAAATATTCTTCCAAAAGTAGGGGAGCCAATAGCAAGGCTACAACTTCAAAGTAGCCATCCTCGTCTTGAGCTTCCAAAATATTTGGTGGCAAGGGCAATATTGCATATTTTTTATGGCCCTAATTAAGTTGCGAATTGCCCTCACAAGTCATTGCTCACTTCCTTGCAATTTTCCAATATTGAGGAGTCACAAGGATGAGGAACATGAGGAAGAAACCTGGAGGATGCAAGCAACACAGTTCCTCAAATCATTGGTAAGGTAAATGAAAGAACCCAAGGCTGCCCTTGCTAGCTTTAAATGTTTGAAGATTTATGGATCAATTGAAGAACACCCATGTTGTGATTGATACTTGGGCCTCACACAATTTTTTCTCATAAGGCAAAATGCAAAGACTCAACCTAAATCTTGATAAAGACTTAAGACACTTGAAAGCGATAAACCTGCAATCCAACCTACAAAAGGAGTAGCCCATCATGTGCTTGTGATCCTTAGTCCATGGGAAGGACATGCAAATTTCACTGCTGCTTTGATGGATGATTTCTAATTGATACTTACGATAGAATTCTTGCAGGATACTTAACGCATTTCCTATGCCTTCTGCTAGATCCCTATCTAATGTGTGATCACCCTCGCATGGCTCAAGTTGTGGCAAAGAAAAAGCTGGTGAGAGGTTCCTCTCTTCCATGCAACTCAAGAAAGGTTTGAGAAGGGGTAAACCAACATAACTTGCCTCATTGGTGGTGAATGAAGATGTAGGACAAAGTCTAGTGACTATTGACATCTAAGATGCGTTGAAAGAGTTCCAAATTGTGATGTTGGATAAGTTACTCAACAACTTGCCGCCATGATGAGGTTGGAGTATGAGATCTAGTTGTTACTTCGGATAGTTACTAAAAGGCCATATTCCTCCTAACTTTGACCTATGACAACTTGATGAATTATTGGAAGTGGGTTACATATGGCCCTTCCTAGAGGACCAATGTTGTTTCATATGAGACATGATGTGAGCATGCGGTTATGTCTAGATTACTGTGCTCTCAACAAAGTTACTATGCACAACGAGTTACCCATGCCTCTGTCAGCTCAGTTATGCCAAGTTCGTCACTGAACTTAAATTGCGGTCAGGCTACTACCAAGTGAGAATACCAGAAGGTGATAAGCAAAAGACTATTTACTTGATGCAGTATGTTGCTTTTTACCATATGACTCACATTTACTTCATGCTTGCTTACCACTTCAAGTGGCGTATTCACTAGTTAAACTTTTGATCTACAAGTAGCGCATTGACAATTAATTTTTGTGCTTGATGCTTGCAGACGTGCACCAAACTTTTCATTCTCAGTTAGGGACTGATAAAAGGCGGTTTCATGTGTAGATCCTTCTGCTGAATTATCTTGTAAATCTTTTTTCTTGTTCTTGACTTGTGACTTTACTGTGAATCCTTTTTCTTTGTATCCTTCGATTTGGAACGCTAAAGCTCCCTCAAAGGTGAAAAGCTTTTATTTGGATTGCGATACCTGAAAGAATTAATACCATTTGTTAGTGCAGCAGAGAAATTTGTGCATACCTGTTCCTTCATTGTCTTTTCATGTTGGCTATTTGGAATAAACTATGTGGTATTTTTGGCAAAACTGGGTGTGTCCTTCCACATTGAAGCCTTCTGTACCATTATTTTTAGGGGCTTTGACAATGGGTAGGAAATTAAGGAAATCTTTATCGCAATGCACTATAATGGTTATCATTTAGTGTGTTTGGTAGGAGAGGAATGCTAGAATATTCAAAGGAGTCTACAGCTAACAATTTGCTTTGGAGTAGAGTGATTTATCTTATGTCACTATGAGTGTTAGCAAATGGATTTATCTGTCATTTTTTCTGGAAGACCTGCAGTGGGATTGGTTGGATCAGCTACATTGAATTGGTTCTTGGTTTTTGCTTTGGGCTCTATAGCTAGTTTCTATTGATGTAAAGGGAGGCTCTCTCTACTTTTTTTTCTTTTCCTTTCTCTTTTTATTTTCTGTTGTACATTCTTCTCTCTTCTAATATAATTCTCTGCATTTTTTTTATAATAAAAGAAGAATTCATTAATATAATAAGAATACACAGCTAGGAGAATAAGACATTTCCTTAACAAAGTCTGGAAAATCTAGATAAAAAACATGAAGGAATAACCTAAAGACTAAAAAGTGAAAAAGCCAGCACAAAGTAACACTCCAACAAATAACGCCAATCGTGCTGAATATCAGAAAAGCTCACCCCTTTAAAATTCCCTTGTCCACACACTAAAGATAAGCCAAATAATGTATCTTTTACCTAACCAGCAGCTGATATGATTTCTTCTCTAGAAAAATGTGCATTATGCTCCATCCAAGCCCAAAAAACTGAAAAAAAAAAAAAAAAAGAGAGAGAGAGAGCTGCCCTTTCATTTTTCCTGCCAAATCCAGCAAAAGACACTGCCTAAAAATCCTCCACTATCTTAGAACTCACCCAACATTTGCCTAAAATACCAAGTAACTTATTCTAAACACTCCAAGCATAGTCACAATGAATGAACGAATTCTGAACAACTAAAGCAGAGAACACATATGGCTAGAAATATAGCCTTCAAAGATCTCCTAACCTGCAGCAAGTTATTGGTATTAATTCTATCGAGCGCAATCAACCAGATAAAAGCCTTAATTTTAAAGGGGACTTTGGCCTTCCAAATGGACCTGTACAAAGGAAAAGATAAATTAGACCTATTCAAAAAAATCACAAAAAGATTTGCACCAATAAATCCACAAAGGATCCAAAGACCAAGAACGCCTATCCTCCTCTAAAGAAAGATGACAGTTACTCAACAAGACTAGCAATAGCCCTTCCATCTGCCTATCTTTAAGGATCTACGGAAGTGGGAATCCCAAGAAGGCAAAGGACCACCTGGATCAACAACAAAAGAAGAAATGGACTCATTTTGCCTTGAGCTTAGGCAAAAAAAGGCGCGGAAAAAGGTGGAAAAAACTAATTCCCCAACCAAGGATCTTTCCAAAACCGGATATTACTACCTCTTCCCACTAGGAATTTAAAATGGGGAATGAATAGGGAATAACTCTAAGAGATAGCTTTCCATGGACTCTCCGAAGAACATCTAAATCTCAAGTTAGTATCCCACCCATTCTCGTCTAATCCACAGTTGCTTTTTAACAACCAAATGCCATAGGGAGGGATTCTCTAGCAAAAACCACTAAAGCTATTTAGCCAAAAGGGCGGCATTTTTAGATGCGAAATTTCTGATACCCAAACCACCCTCCTATTTAGACCTACCCACCACTCCCCAACTAAACAAATGATCCCTAATACCTCCTACCCCAGACCACAAGCAACCCGCACCTGAATCCTAAAAATCGAAAGAAAACATAAAGGGATACTAGGAAGATAGGCCTGGATAAGAGTAATTCTACCATGGAGAGAAAAATGAGCATCTTTCCACCCATCCAGTCTCTTAGAAACTTTTTCCATAACATGATCCCAAAAGCTAGCAAATCTAGAGTTAGCCCCCAAAGGAACCCCAATATAGGACATCGACCAATCCAAAAATCTACACCCACCTCCACAGATAGCTCCCAAATACTCAACCGAAATATTGATAGCTGCAATACCACTCTTACCCATACTAATCTTAAGCCCACAAACCTTCTTGAAAGCATGAAGGAGACCAAAAATATTCTTAAAGGATGATTTATGGTCCTCTAGAGAAAAGATAGTATTGTTGGCAAACTAAAGGTGCAAAACATTGACCCCCTCTCCCCCCACTTCAAAGCCTTTCACTAAACCTTTATCCACTTCCCTATCCGCCATCCTCCTCTCAAAGAACCACTAAAACAAACAAAAACAGGGAAAGAGGGTCAACTTACCTAATCCCTCCCATAGCCTTAAACCAAGATTTAGACTCGCCATTTATTAAGACCGAGTAGCTCACATTATGCAAACAACCTCTAATCCAACACTACCTTCTCTCGCCAAATTCCTTCCTCACAAAAATCTTATCCAGGAATTTTCAGTTTACTCTTATCAAAAGCTTTCCCAAAATCCAACTTAAAGATGATACTTTCCTTCCTTCTCCGAATATCCTCCACAACCCCATTAGCAACCAAAATGACGTCCAAAATATGCCTACCCCCCACAACTACACTCTGAGCCTTAGAAATAGTTCTATCAAGCACCATATTATTGGATTGGCCTTTGACTTACTTAGGTGTCCCTTTGGGGGGTAACCCTAGAGCCGCAGATTTTTGCAACTCGGTATTGGAAAGGGTGACGAAGAGATTAGATAGTTGGAAGGGAGCCCTCTTCTCTCTTGGGGGTATAATTACTTTTATTCAGGCTTTTCTTGCAAGCATCCCATCATAATTCCTCTCTTTCTTTAAGATTCCGATGAGGATTGCTAGCAAGCTTGAGAGGATTATGAGAGTGTTTTTGTGGTCTAGCGGGGGAGCCATAGGGACCATGTAGTCAATTGGCATGAGGTTTTAAAATCTAATAAGGAGAGGGGTTTGGGTTTTGGCAAGTTGGAATCTAAAAACATCGCTCTTCTAGAAAAATGGCTATGGTGCTTCCCTCTACAACAATCATCCCTCTGGCATAAAGTAATATGAAGTAAGTTTGGGATGGATGATAATCGGTGGGATACCAATGCTAATTTAAGATGCTCTTTGGGGAGTCTGTTGAGATCCATTTCTCATATCTATCGTTCTTTCATTCCTCACACTAAATTTGAGGTGGGGAGGGGTTCTCATATTCATTTTTGGAAAGACCCATGTTTGGTAAATACACCATTTTCTACTTATTTCCCTCGTCTCTTTCATCGAAATTCTGAACAAAATAAAGCCATTTCTTTTTTAGTTGATGAATTGAGTAATATTTTGGTTTCTTGGAATCTTCATTTTAGGAGACCTTTGAATGATAGGGGGATGGTGGAATTGTCATCTTTGTTATCTTTATTAAGTTAGAGTAACCTTTCTTTGGGGAGGGGCGTTAATTCTTGGTCTTTAGACCAGTCAGGAGTGTTTTCTTGAAAATATTTTTTAGAACTTTTGATTTGTTCCAACACCTCTTTCTTGCTATAACTCTACCATTTGGAAGGCTAAGGTTCCCCCTAAAATAAAGGCTTTCACTTGGTTGGTTGTGCCTAATAAGATAAATACTAGAAACTTGTTACAATTAAGAGACCTATGAAGGCTCTGTTTTTGTGGTGTCTCAGGTATGGATTTTTTAAAGAGCAAGCTTTCAAGATTTCAAAGAGATTGGAGGAACACGTTAACTTGACGATTTGTTTCTTGGGTATCTTTATGGTTTTTGTTTAGTCTTGGAGTATCTCATATTGTCTTGGGAGATTTCTCATTCTCCCTCTCGTAAATTCTCTTTCAATTAACAATACTTTCTTATATTATTAAAAAAATAAATAAATAAATAAATAATAAAAGACTTTAGTGATGATTTTATAAACACTGAAAGCTAAGCTAATAGGCCTAAAGTCCAAAATCTTAATAGATTTATTCTTCTTCGGCACCAAAGTTATGAAAGTGGACTTGCCTCTTGCATAAAATCACATTCCCATAAAATTCATTAAAGACCTTAAGCATATCATCCTTAACCATCTTCCAACAATCTTGGAAGAGGGCCATATTAAAACCATTAGGTCTTACAGCTTTATCCCTCTCCATCCCAAAAACCGTGACCCTCACTTCCTCTTCCTTGAAAGTCTCTCCAACCAAACCATCTTCTCACTAGATAAAGGGTCTCATTCTATTCCTTCAATCATAAGTTTGTTATCATCTTCCTCAAAATACAAAGTAGAATAAAACTCAATGATTTCAGCAGCAAATTGACTCTGATTGGTTATAATGACCCCCTAACCACTTCTAATTCCCTGATCAAATTCTTCCTCATTTTCCCTATAGCTATCCTATGAAAAAAAATATAGAATTACAATAACCATCTTTGATTCATTTAAGCTTCGTCTTCTGCCTCCAACTTCTCATTTCCTTGAAAATCACCTCTTCCAATTCATTCTTCAAAGAAACTCTGCTTATCTCTTCCTCCCCTAATAGAGTATTAACTTCTTCCTCCCTATCTCACTCAACCAACTCTCCTAAGATACTAGCCTTTCTTAACCTTAAGTCTCCAAGCACCTACCTATTCCATTCTTTCAAATTCTCTTTTAACCTTATAAGTTTTTTCATGAATCTAAAGCGTTCACAACCCCTCTCCACATCCTCATTCCAACAATTCTTAACTAAGGGCTGAAATAAATTGTGATCCAACGACATATTTTCAAACTTAAAAGAAGTAGGTACCCAAGTAACCTTCCTCGATTCCAACAAGATGGGAAAGTGGTAGTGGGCCTAGGTGAAATAGATTGAGAGAGATTAGGGAATGCGTCCTCCCACTCCATACAGAAAAGGAATCTATCAAGCCTACTCACCATTGCTCTTGCCCCACATAAAATCAGCATTATCAAAAGGAAGGTCTCTTAAACCACACGCCCTAAAAAAGGAGTCAAAAATCAACATAGTAGCAATAACTCTATCACCTCCTTTCTTCTCTCGGGGAACCTCACTGTATTAAAATCACTTCCCACAATCCAATTAGGAGCACAAAAGCCGTACACATAACCAAGCACATCCCAAAAAGAGCTCCTAAGGGTTGGTCCAGAAGGACCATACACCAACGAAATCCACCAATGACCTTGGCCTCTCACATATGCTAAAACGAAAAGAGAGAAGAAACTGAAACTTATGAGACTATCCACTTTAACAATAAAGTGAGTATCCCACATCACCAAAATACCACCCACTGACCCTTGAGAAGGTACGAAGGCCCAATCCTTATTGCGACCTTCCCAAATCACTATAACAACCCCCCCCCCCCCAATCAACATTCTCAAGTTTGATCTCCTGAATCAAAACCATATTAGGGGAATATATAAAAATGACCTCTTTTATTATTCTCCCTCTTTCTAAAATCTCCTAGCCCTTTAACATTCCAGCTAATAATTTTCATAATTTCACTCGTTTACCTCCCCTTCCCAACTCCCTTCCCTCCCCCATAGTTAATAAAAGAAACCAGATTCTTAAGTTCATTCTGCTTCTTTTTTTATCTACTCATTAGTTCAAGTACTGACTGGCAATTTCACCTCGATCCCTACTAGATTAGATAGTTTCAAACCCAAGTCCTCAAGGAGTTTATTTGGATCTGAAATGTCTCTCTCACTACCCCCCCAAGCCAATACTAGAAGCGATAACCCCTAGAAGGGCCTATGGCATAAAGTTTTAGAAGAAATAACAGCTTAAATAGGAAGGGGAAGAATACCTTTTTAAGATTTGGGAGAGTTCAAACTAACCACAGAAAAATCTACAACTTCATCAATAACCCCCCCCCCCCTTTTTTTTTATTGATAGAATATCAACAAAGTCCACTGTATCAAAATTAGGCTCAAGGACAAGGGACAAAGACACTTTATCTATCAATTCTTTCATCTGGTTTAAATTGTGTATCAATTAAGAAAAGAAAAGAAACTTTTCATGCTATGACTAGTGCTGCACGACCCAGCACACAATGCGAAGTGCTTAGCCAGTGATAACATAGCTTGCATAGCCTTCAAAATGAAAATTAGACCACTACTCTAAAGCCTTCATGTTTGAACCACATTTTTGTAATGAACAGGAGTTAGGCCACAACTTTTTCCTCATGTTTCCAACAAGATAGGAATAAAATCAGAGATAGGCCTTAAGAGTAGATTTTGGGTGAAAGAGGTCATTAGAGAAGATTTTGGATGGGAAAAGTTTTGTTCCCATCATGTTGAATTAGGAACTAATTTTGGTGAATAGGGAGACTCTCATGAGTTAGACCAGGTATGGCAAGAAGTGGATGAATAAAGGCATTCATGTTTAAAAAATTCAAGACTTCCTTCAAACTAGATTCATTAAGGTTCCACCGTTTCTTTTTCACAAGGTAAAAGCACAAGTTTCCACCATTTCTTTCACAAGGGAAAAGCACCATGTTGAAGTCATTCCCACTTATTCAATAACTCAAGGAGTATCCCATTAACTCTAGTTTCAAAAAGTTCTATCCACAAAAGTTGTCTAGAGGAACCTAGACTACATAAAAAAGTCAAGTAAAATTGTCATCCACATTGCAAAATAAACAGGATATGGGAAAGTTTTCAATTGCGTACACAATCAATTCCACCGCATCCTCTCTCCAAAGAACCACTAGAAGTCTACAGCTTCCTACAGCTAAAAGGTTGACCGAATTGCAGTTTATATTCCCCAAATACTGCAGCATCAATAGATTCCATTTTAGTTCCCAGCATGTATACCCTTTGCAATCTTTAAGAACCATTCAATACAGGCGCTTTAAACTTCTCATCTAATCCTCTAACATTTCAAGATATTAGCAGCATCATCATAAAGTCGGATAATAATCCCTGCTGCATCCTGACTCCTTGGACGCTAATATTCTCCTGTTTCCTTCATAATTAAGAGACAACTCCAACGCTCCTTTCAGTTCCCTGTTTGTCTCTTTTTTCTTGTTGCTGCACATGCTCCTTCTATGACTGTTTTCTTTTATACACTTTTTTTTATACTTCCCTCAAAGCCATTAAAAGTACCCCAAACACCTTTATTAACCAT
Source organism: Malania oleifera (assembly GCF_029873635.1). Lineage (NCBI taxonomy): Eukaryota > Viridiplantae > Streptophyta > Magnoliopsida > Santalales > Ximeniaceae > Malania > Malania oleifera. Next base: position 85,546,565 of record NC_080429.1, on the reverse strand, counting down.
TTTCACTTTCTGGAGGACCCTATTGGATACCTATTCCTTGAAGTTTTCACTGTTTCTTCCCAGACCTCATAGCTCCTAAAGCTCTAGTGACTCAATGTCCACAGGGTTGCATCTAACATAGTCTTATCCTTAATTCAGAAAATGGCTTGGAGAGAAAAGGCTGATCTGAGTTTTTGGGAGAAATTTCTGGACCTTCCTGAGCAACACACTTCTTCCTAAGTTCTTTGTTGAATCATTGATATTATCCTGGCAGGTCAAATGCAGAGGTTTCTTCTCCCGGATCAATTCCTCTTAGATCCTACCTTGCTCAACTTCCTAGTCTGAAGTCTTTTCTGTCTCTGCATCTTGGTAAGAGTCCGGAGAAGGGCTTGTCAAACATCCAGTGACCCCAGTTGAAGGGTCAGAAGGCAGGTTGGGACTTCCAGATTTTCTAGTCCCTTAGCTTTAGAGAAACAGGTAGGGCTTGGTTTTGCGCCTGAGGGGAAATTAGAAGCCAGTTCATGTCCCGTTGAGATCTCCTTAGCTACTAAAGATTGTGGGCTTAGAAATGATTGGCCTGCTTCCTTCAAATTTGAATATTTTTCTGAACAACCGTCTGCAACCAACCAGACCTTGTTCCACCACACTTGCCCAGTGAGCTCGTGTGTTCAGTCAACTTCTCCATGAGATTGATTATCTTTGTTACTTCATTATGCAATGGACAAGACACTAGAGAAACATATGCATTGGCTGCACTGGGGGCACGAACCAGGAACCAGCCACCTCCAGATCTTTCTCCAACTTATTCCTTTTGAGCGGTGGTGGCTAATTGTATCGAACCTCCATCCAGTGGTTATTGGCTGGAAGTTGGGTGGAACCCTTGACCAAGTTTCATGGTGTTTGAGGCATTGGTCCACCCTTTTAAGCAAAAATCCCTGGGACGGCAATGGATATCCATGCACTTGAGTTGATTTCCGGTCATGCAATGAATCAACCAAATCTGTTCCTCTCTAGAGGAGAAATTAAAGTTTCTTCTCCATTTCTCGTCCTTTTCAGTGAACAGTGAGGCGCTTCTCTTTAGCCCAGAGCTCAGCCCAGGAATTCAGGTCCACTGCACTGTTTCAGTATTAACAGAATCAAAATAACAACAAAATGTCTCAAAAGCACCATGGAAATTGTGGAAATGTTGTAAAGATAGTAAATGAAATGAGCATAGAAGAAAACTGTATAAAATCCTAATATGGCTATCATAAATTTTCATTTGAACATACTGGGTACGTAAGCACCAACATAGCCAGAAAACAGAGTGAATTGTTTGGTTCTACCTTGCTACTATGAGAGCATTGTTGTTCCTCTCTTCATGTTGGCTTATGAATCTGGAGCTTTTCAACAAAGCATGCTTACTCTCACAAAACGCCAACAAAAAAAACTGATGACTGATATTGTGTATCATCTTTCAAATGATACTTTTTTTTTTAATGACAACATTACTGCATTATTATGATGATTGTTGGTTTCTTCTAAAAAATTAATTATACATGTGTGCGTGTGTGGATGTGCAAATTCATGCCTGCATGTGCGTGTCCATGTGTATTCAATTAGGAAAAAAAAAAACAGAAAAAACTAATTTACCATATACAAAGATCACATGCACACATGTATGTACCCTTCTTAAGTGAAGGCACACATAGATAATGCACTGTCGTTTCCATTGAAACACACAGTTCAATGAAAACAGCAGCATCTCACAATTATTATTATACTTTTCTTCTATCTCTCAAGAAACAAAAGCACCAAAAGTTTTCTTAAAAAATTTAAAAATTCATCATCAGAGTAGGCTCGCTTGCAGGATCAGGATGGCTCAATGGATACCGGTGCTTAAGAATGGCTAATGAAGAACACAGTGAATTTTGTATATTTATGGCCCTGTAAGTAGAAAAGACTATTCCAACAATAATCTTTTCCAATTGATATCATAAAATGCTGAAATTTTTTATTCTAATCTCTATTATAAGGTTTGAACTTTTCTATTGAAGCATCCATGACACTAGGAACCTGCATGGAAGAAGACTCAAATATCCAAATAGCACCTATTCCTGCCCAAAAAAAATATTCATTACACAAGGAGTAAATGGAAAGCATAACATCAACAACTTTGTCATACCTTGATAATAACCAAATGTGCGGGAAGGTTTACACCCCAAGCTAGCGTGCTAGTACAAACCAAAACCTGCCATTGGTACGTTGAATGCATGGTCAAAAAAAGAGACTTTTTTCTTCTTTACCCCATTTTAAAGATTTGACATTGCCAGGTAAGAAAGGCTAGTTCAGGTTATAGAAAAGCACCTGAATCTTGTTGTTTCCAAAAAGTTCCTCAACAAGAGATCTATCTTTGTCATTGAGTCCTGCATGGTGTAAACCAATGCCAAATTGTAATGTATGCCTCAGGTTCAGATCAGTCACCTGAGAAAGAACCATCTGTATAGCTTCTTCAGGCATACTCAAAAATTGCCTGGGATGCTCATCTGAAGCTGCAAACTTCAATTATAAAAACAAAACAATGGGTAAATAATGCAAACAATATAACAAACTATATTCCCAGCATGGTTTTGGATCTCACCTGAATAAGGTCAAGGGCAGTAAGCCTGGTCTGACGACGAGATGAAACAAATATAAGAACTGGTTTTGTAGGTGAATGCGTGCATATGGCAGCATATGCTGGTTTGTTCATGCTATTCATCCTTGGGCAGTAAAATTTTCCAGGGTATCCCTGTTCATTAGAAGTTAAAAGCTATTTAGATGAAATAATATATTAAACATTACATTCTCATCCGCTTTAATTATAAACAGAACAAGATGGAAGGAATTCATTTATTAGTAATCATTACCATAAATGTTTTAAATATTGACTTCAACCAAAATTTTGAGGCCTTAAACGTATGAAAATTTTGATGTCAATGTCAATTTTGATTTCAATTTTTAAAAATGATGGAAAGAATTCTTTTACTGAACTTTACAAACTGTTAATATACATATTAATGCAAGATTTTTAAATAAAATATTGTAAATACTATCAACATGTAGTGTATAATGTGCAATACATGTAACAAAATAATCGTATTAAACATATTCATTTGTATTACATATTCATTCACATAGAAAGATGAATAAAATCGATCCAAAGCTTAGTTTTTTATGTCATGAGAATAGGCTGAGACTATAAAAAGTCTAAAACAACAAGAAAAACAGAGAAAAGAGTGAGAAACCTGGAGAGTGAACAGAGATAGAGCAGGAGAGAGAGTGAGAGAGAAGCATCGGGATAGATAGAGTTTGAAGGTTTCAGGCTTGCAAAGAGGTCTTCTGAGGGTCTAGGTAGCCTTTGGAGGGTTAGAGGACCCAAATGGGACACTTGACATGTAAGAAAACACCCTAGAAGGCTAGGAATCTGGCCGTAGCCATTATCGCCAGCAACGGCTGGCATGGTTTTAAATCGCGGTAGCGGGTAGCTTAACGTAACGGTAACTGGTGTAACAAGAAGTGGGAGTAGCAGATCTTACATAACGGGAAGCGGGTGTAATGGCCGTGAATTTTTTTGAAGCACGCACAAACTTGTGCATGTTAGCGTACTTGCATGTTTTAAGCTTTTAGCCCTTCTTAGAAAGAGTTTGTGTATTTTGGATCCTTTAGTTCGTGTAACTGAGCTATTTGGTAAGGGCAACAAGTTTACATTTGTTCTAAACCACCATTGATAGAAATATTACTTGTGTGTGCGTATTTATAATTCTCATTGTTCTTATCTGTGATAAATTCTTATGTGTACTAGATTAATTAATAAAACAAAATACAATATACACTCCATTAATCTATTAAACACATAAGACATACGAATAATACTAACATAAAATAGCTAGAAAAGAAAGAAGGTCGAAGTTGAAAAATATAGAACATAAATATCACATTACTAATATTATCAAAATAAAATATTTTCCAAACAAGTTAGTATTTTCAAATTTTTAATTAATGCATCTATTGTGAGTATTTAAAGAAATAGTAAATTAAGTATCACTGTCATCCTCATTATAATCTTTTCCTCCTCTTGCCACTAGGTATACTGAGAATGATATATGAAAGAGAGGGAAAAAGTGAGAAGAAAAAAATAAAATAATTTTTTGGTGTAACAGTCATCTAGCGGTTACGTAACGGTCGCGGTCCGTAATGGTCGCTACGGCCGTGATTTTTCTTCCCACCGATTCCGAGGTGTTTAACAGTATCGCTAACCCAAAAAACCGTTACGTAACGGTCGCGGCCTTTATTTAAAACCACGACGGCTGGCCATGCTTCTAATTGCCCTTTTTTTTTCCTTTTTTTTCTTTCTGTTTTTTGCAGATTTCAGGATCTGAAGGCCAGAGAGGAATCACGGGGGCTTCAGGAGGTGACAACATTTTTTTCGCAGTCAAAAAGGCTAGAAAAAGGTTCAAACGAAGATAGGGTTCCAATGTCTCTCCGACGAGTCACCAGAGAAGACAATCAAAGAAGAAAGCCACCCCCCCAGGCGCTTGCACGTGCCACACATACATGCGCGATTTAATCCAATCAAACCGAGTTGACGTGCAAACAGGTGGATCGGGCCAGCCTATTTTTTTTATTATTTATTTAATTTGATAAATTTGTTTTAAGTTTAAAAAATCAATAAAAAATGTTTTTAAATTGCATCAACACCACCAAAACCAAGCCTTAAGTCCCACTACGTGGGGTTGACTACATGAATTATTTTTCACCAATTTATGCAAAAAATGTTTTTTAATTGCAAAAAAAATATAAAAATAAATAGGGAACAGCCAGGGAATAAAATTCTTCTTTTTTTTTATTTTAGGACTCGTTTTCTAATTTATTTATTTAATATTTTTATTTTCCTTTAATTTGGCTGTTAATTTAAAAAATCAGTTTTCTTCAAGTTTTCACTTAGTTTATTGTATCACCTTTTTAGGGGATACACCCCCAAGATTAGGTTTTTTAAGGGTACTTTTTCGCCCATTTTATATTTTTTTATTGTATTTTTTTGTATTTTCCTTCATTTTTAGCCCTTATAAATTGTCAAAAAATCATAAAAATCACAGAAAATTCATGAAAAATACCAAAATTAAAATTTTCAAAATGTTTGGATCATGTTTGCATCTTAATTTGAGTATAATAATCAAATACGTGAAAAGTACAAATCTTAATGCATCCAATGCCTTTGTGTGCAATTTTTATTATGAATGTTGAGAGGCATAATTGAGTCTGAATACAATTGATGTAAAGCCATCCTTGTCTGATTTGTTTATGCTCATGTTAATTCGAATTGTATATTGTCTCAATGATATATGATGTCGTTTTACTATGATGCAATTGAGTTTATTCTGTGAAACAACGGCCGAATCATTATTAAAATGTGGGAATGGTGATGTTTGAAAATCTAAAAAACCTAAACACTAATTAATGAATCTAATGGTGGATGCCATACGGGGGGCACAATAGCACTCCCTGTTGGTTTTCTTGAGGTGAGGGAAGTCTTGAACTCTAAATGGGAATACCATGGGAATGCAAGGTGGAACAATATTTAATGGTAAGGTAATCTTAATAAAATGAAGGACAATGACGATGAATTAGTGATTATATGAAGCTTAGTAGATGTCGTTGGTAGAATGGGTGCGTATGAGGTGCTAGTACCATCCCCACGCATAAATGTACTCCTAAAGTTGGAACTTAGGTTCGTAGAACTTTGACCATCCGTTATTTGGACCTTAGGGGTAGCTAGACGACCAAATTAATTGGTAGTAATTAAATAGGTGTTCTAATATCACCTAGGACAAAGTAGGCTAGCAGCAACACCGTTGACATATTTTTTACCCACATCTCATCCCCAAATACCAATTTCACAATTTGAGCTCACCATCTATGTTGAGGCAGTTCGACAGGCCACCCTCGATAGGGGTGAGCCTTTGGAACGCGTTGACACTTATTATAGAACTCAATGAAACACCAAATTCCATGAATGTGCATGCATCTGGAGGTATGTAAAAAGATTTAGGATTATATTACGCTCTTGTATTCCAGTAACATTACACGTATGTACAATCTATATCCCTAGAGTACTTTTAGTTACAACAGGGAGATAGGAGTGTCAAAAAGTATTTTGCAGAGATGAAGTGTATCTAGAAGGAGCTTAACATTGCGTAACCCATAACCACCGATATTCACAAGATACAAAAGTGGAGGGAGCAGATGACAACTCTTCAGTTTCTTGTAGGTTTGAAACCCAAGGAGGCAGTCTAGTCCTAGATTCTTGGAACTCAAGAGTTGCCATCCTTGTCTGATGTTTATTTTCGTGTACGTTGTGCTTCAACTAGCACACATTCCCTAGCCCTTGCATCTAGTGTTTTAACCGCTATCTCTAAGAGGTTTTCTTTCATTATGTAAGGTGATTCCAATTTTCAAACAAGCAACCACAAGTGGTCATGGTGGAAAATATGGGCAAGGTAAGAGGCCCTCTTAGCAAGTGCACTCAATGTTTTGTTGTGCAATGTTGGGATCTCCATGGAAAACCTCCTTGTGCCACCAATACAACCACCAAAAATTCCACACCTTCTATCCCAAGTGAGGAGCAACATGTTGTATCTATGTCAAAGGAAGAATATTCCAAATTACAATAGCATCAAGCATCCTAGCAAGCTTCCCATCCCATTGCATCTCCAGCTGTGACAGGTAACCCCATAGCTTGTTTGTCATCCAATACTTCTCATCCTAGTCCTTGGGTTATAGATTTAACTGCCACTGATTTCTTAGTGACTCTCCAATATTAAAAACTTATATCATGTTCTCTTGCTGATATGTCCACCACTACCTTTATTGGAATAAGGACTATAAATCCCACTTCCTCTATTTCTCTTCCTTCAATTTTGTATATCCCAAAATTCCTTTTCATTATTATAATAGTTAGCAAGATCACCAAATCCATGAATTGTTCAGTAACATTTTTTTCCTAATTTTGTTGTCATTTAGGATTTGAAGAGATTGGAAAAGGGTGTAAAGCTGATGGACTTTACGACTTTGAGACGCTATCTCCTTCTACCGCCTGCATTGCTGCAGCTACATTGCTCCAAATCCATTATCCCCTTAGTCATCCTTATTGAAAAATTAAAACTACTAGTTCCGACTTCGAATCTAGTGTCCAGTCTTGAGTGTACGTCTTATCACTTGGGAAAGCATCTCTGCGTTCCTTCTGCTTCCCAAGTCAATAAATAGGCAGCAAGCCCTTTTATGTTAGTCTATTATGATGTTTGGACTACTAGTCGGGTTGTGTCTAAGTTGGGTTTCTAATACTTTGTAGCCTTTGTGATGATTATTCAAGGATGAACTGGCTCTATTTAATAAAATATCATTGAATTACTTCACATCTTTTGTGCATTTTATTCTTAGATAAAAGACTCAATTTGATTTTCTTGCTAAGATGCTTTGGAGTGGTAATGCTAAAAGACTACTTCAACAACTAATTCATTACTTATATGAGTCAATCTAATATTGTTCATTAGTCATTTTGTGCCCACGCTCAACAAAATGGGGTTGCAAAGAGGAAAATAAACATATCCTTGAAGTCACTCGTCCCTATTATTAAATGCATGTTTCTAAAGTGTTTTGGAATGGTGTTGTGGCCACAAAATACCATTCAATAAAACGCCATCCTCTTTTCTTGGTGGTAAAATTAATTACTCCATTCTTTTCTCTAATTATCCTATGTTCTCTTCACCTCCTCGTACATTCAGGTGTGTGCCCTTTGCTCATCAGCTAACCCCCCTGATTGGATAAGTTAGATCCTCGTGCTATCAATTTTCAAGTGTATTCATGGCATAATGTCAAGGGAAGACAATCCGCTCCCGCTTCTACTGCTACACCTTTGGTTTCCTCGTCTAAATATCATATTTCCCATGATGTTGACCCTTTCAATTGCTTACCAAAAAGGTAAACACATATGTACGCATCTCATATTCAGCTTTGTTTCCTATGACTATTTGTTATCCTCCTATTGCTCTTCCTAAATCTATTTTCGAAGCCTTAGCCCAACTCTAGGGGGATGAATGTAATGATTGAAGAGATGAGTGCGCTATAGGAAAATGGGACTTGAAAATTAGTATCTCTTCCTCTTGATAAACCTATGGTTGGTTGTTGCAGGATAAATACTATGAAAGTCAACCCTAACGGTTCTATGCCTCTGCATTAGTTAGCAATGAATGCCTTCCTACATGGTGATCTTGCGCCGGAAATCTATATGGAGCAACCATCTGGATATCTTGCTCAAGGGGAGTTAGGCTTAGTATGTCAGCTCAACAAGTCATTGTATGGTTTAAAACAGTCTACCAGAGCATGGTGTGGTCAATTCACTACTGTAGTAATTCAGTTTGTCCTTCAATGGTGTGCAATAGATCACTCTGTGTTTTATCAACATACTTCATTCAACAAGATTCTACTTATTGTATATATGGATGACATTGTGATTACCTGATCAAGGTACTCAGGGCCTAAAACATCTTTTACATTCTAAATTTCAAACCAAAGATTTGAGACCATTGAAGTATTTCTTAGGCATAGAAGTATCTAGATCTTGTATAGGAGTCATTTCATCACAAAGGAAGTATGTGCTTGATCTTTTGGAAGAGACTAGGCTATTAGGATCCAAGCCCATTGATACACCCATGGATCCTAACAGCATGTTGGTGCAAGAATATATCTTTTGCAACAAGTGTTCTGAGTCAATTTTTGGATTATCTAAGGACAGTCCATTGGGATGCGGTAATTCACATACTGAGATATCTCAAATGTGTACCTGGGAGAGGTCACTTATGTTGAGAGCAGAGTTACATTTATATTTAGGGATACGTATATGTAGATTGGGTCGTGTCACTTTCAGACACAAGATCCACAATGAGATACTATATCTTTGTTGACCGTAATTTGGCTCTTGGAAGAGTAAGAAACAAACTGTGGTAACCAGGTCAAGTGCTAAGTCATAGTATAAGAACCACGGCTCGCACTACATCTAAACTTGTTTGGTTCAAGAACATGTTAGAAGAACTACATTTTCCACATTCTCTGTCTATGGACTTGATGTATGAAAATCAAGCTGCTATTCATATTGCTTCCAACCCAATCTTTCATGAGCGGACAAAGCACATTGAAGTTAATAGCCATCTTGTTTGGGAGAAACTTGTGCAGGAACTCATTACAACAACTTATGTGCAGTTTGTCAACTTGTTTGCTAAAGCTTTGGCAGGTTTTCATCCTGAATTCATCTATAACAAGCAAGGAGCATATGATATCAATTTTTTAGCTTAAGGGGGAGAATTAATGATTATTTTGGTCATTTAGCATTATTAGTGTGTTAGTGTTATGTTAATAAGTTAGAGTTAGGAAGGGTATTATGGCCATTGATATGTAGTTGACATATATTATAAACAGAAGAAGAGATATATCATTGTGATTAGGTCTTTCAAGTCACCAAATACTTCAACAAATTCATATTCTCAAGAATATAGTATACATTATACGAGCATTTTGCCCCAAATTCTTGGTGATTCCACTATCATAAGACTACACAATAAAATCTGAAAAAAATAACATCAAGATATATGCAGGGAAACTTCTGTTAGAAGGGCTATAATCCAAAAGAAGCATTCCATCAACTTGCCTGGATATGAACCTCAAGAGGCACAGGCCTCACACTAGGTTTGAAATTGAAGAGTCCACCATCCCCAACACCCAACCAATCAGCCAAATCTCTAAATAATGAGAAAAGGCATACAAAAGTTATTGTATGCAAGAGCTTATAAAATAAACCAAGAAAAGTTTTTCAAATGAAATTAATATGAAGCTCAAATCATGGCAACGGCCTAATGATCCCCAATATATGTTAGCAACTTTCTAGCAGATCAGTGATTACACAATCAAACTATACTCGAAACAATGCAAGAGAATAAAATTTTGTGGTTTCACAAACTACTTAATTCTGGATTGGCCCAGCAAATAAGTTCATAATGAAGAATTCTGATGATCTTGCTTAGTAGAAAAGAAGAAAAGTAATTGTTGCTATTGAAATACGAGTTATGTGTGTGTGTTTATTTGATTTCAATATTTTTCAAATGTTTAGAGTTTTGACAGAATTTATAAATCTACTTGATCAATTTCATATACTCAGCTTATCTTGCTGAACAAATGCAGGAATTGGAAATTTCATGCCATGAGATGACTCTTAAGACGTCTTATGCCTTGCAGATAATTCTATGTTCGGAAATTTTCTACATTTTTTTTTTTTTTCAAACACAAATCATCTTGCTATGATCTCACACATATTGCTGGATTATTATTTCCTCATGTTTATTATAATTAATTTTTATGTGGATCCCACTATTTTCTAAATAAAACAAATATTTAGGAAATCAACTAAGCTGAGATTTTCTTGATCAATCTAAACAAAACAAATCATGATTTCTATTGGAGAAATTCTAAATATTCCCTACTAATTTTCTAGATATCTCTTCATATGGCACAATTATCTCCTAGTTTAGCATTCTTCTTACTCGATGCTAAATGGAAACTTTGTCTTGAAATCTTTCGGTTTATTCTTGAGTGATTTTGTATCATTATTGACCTACAATTGTTCACTTCTCCCCTCGGACGTTCTCATGTTTGTAGTCATTGGAAGCAATTCTATAAATTAAGCATGGTGGAACCTCTTTTGAAAGACATAGACGCACATTATACAAGCATAAAACAAGTCATGAGACACACTCATCATGCTTAGAGACTATACAATAGAAAGTGGGATCATATTAGTTTCACCTAGAAAGTTCAAAAGCAATAGAGGTCGTGTAAAGCCTTGTCCCTTGTGAAGGCTAAACATTTGATTGATAAGAATTATAATGCTTTGCTTTCTAATTTTACTCATCTCCTCAATAGCCATGAAATTCAAAACTTTCACTACTCAACTGAACTCTAACTAAATTCATTTTTCGAGTCGACTTAGGAGAGAAGCCTGAGAGATACATGTTGCGTCATTCATTGTAACTTTATTTTCATATATTTGTTGTGAAAATTGGATAGTGACCCATGGACTATTGTCATCTATTGATTACCTTATAGCTAAAATTGGGTTAGTATTCCCAAAGGAGATTGTTGACTTTGATAGTCGAAGTTGGGTTTATCACCCACTGTAATTCGAACAAGGTTGTCTATGTGTCAAGGGGCACATGTCGTAAGCTATTAGATAGAGTGGAATAACCAAGATAGTAACTTGGGGTATTGACATAGGTCAAGTGGATTGTAGCACTAAAAAATCTAATCTACTTGTGTTTGTGCATCTGTTTGTGTCTGAGTGATAAATTTTGCATCCTAACCTAACGCTTGTTTAAAATTGTTATTGTGTAATAACAACAACAACAAGCATTAAAGTCCCACTAGGTGGGGTTGGCTACATGAATCATTTTCCACCAGTTCACACAATTGAGGGCATTTTCCTTAGCTAGCTTAAGAGCTATTAAATCCTTCCTCACTATCTCATTCCATGTTATTTTAGGGGTTACCCTTACCCCTTCTACTCTTAGTAATGATAACTAGCTAATTCCTCTAAGTCATCCCTTCCTCATCTTATATTCTATTGGTGCTATGACTAACTTATTGCGAATATGTTCATTCCTTAATTTATCCTTTAAGGTTATACCAATTATCCACCTTAGCATTTGCATTTTAGCAACTTCTACTTTTTCGATATATTGTTTCTTAGTAGTCCAACATTCCAATCCAGAGAGCATGGCTGGTCTTATAACCATTCTACATAACTTTCCTTTTAATTTTAAGGGTATTCTATGATCATGCAGCACATCCGAAGCAATCCTCCAAGGTATAATAGATCCAAGGTATCAAAATCTACTAGTGCCATTAATTTCTTCATTAAGTTTAATCATATCTCCAATATTCACCTTACATGGCTGAAATTACACTTTATATATTCTGTCATATTTCTACTTATCCTAAAACCTTTCGATTCAAAAATTTTTCACCATAGTTCTAACATAAATTCTACTCCACTACCCTCATTAATCAAAACAACTTCATCTACAATCAACAAACACCATGAGAACTCATTTAGGATATCTTCCTAATGAGTTCATCAATGACTAAAGCGAAAAGAGAAGGGCCAAAGTAGAACCTTGATACACCTATTATGATTGGAAATTTTATACTCTCTTCATACAGTCCTAATGAAAGTCATTACTCAATCACACAAATCCTAAATGACATCAGTATATCTACTGCATACTCCTTTTCTAAAACCCACCAAAAAACTTCCCTAGGTACTCTATTATAGGTTTTTCTAGGTCAATAAAAACCATTTGCAGTTCCTCTTATTTTCCCAAAATGTTTCCATAAACCTTCTTAAAAGATAATAGATTTTATGGTTAATCTCCCAAGCATGGGAAAAAAAAATTGACTCATAAGTTTAAATCCACGATAGTTATCACAATAAATGAAGCTCCATTAGATTGAAAGAAGAGAAGCCACAACGTGCAGGGGCAAGGAGTCCACCAAACAACAACAAAAGACCATAAAAGGAAAAAGAAAAAATGAAAAAAAAAAAAAAGAACACACAAAATCACAAAATAAAACTAGACAACATTAACCAAGGAAACCCCTTTTCAAACCCCTTCCATCATAATTTACCGAGCTCTTCAAATGCACTAATTCCCTTAAACCCTTCATCCTTCAACTTCTGCCACCATCCAATCGTAATTCATTTCCTCCAAACTTAATCAACTTTAAATCCATTTTATCCAAAATACCTCAAGCTTCTAACTTCTTCTTAGGAATCTAATCCACAAGTGTAGGAAAAATTCCATCCCTATGCTGTAAACTCTTAACCAGCCCATCATTTTCAAAAATAAACACTCCCTCCAAACCTTCCAACGGGGAAGGATAAACGTAAGACAAAGCCCCTATTTCGTCACAAGAATCATAAACATACCTATATTGTTCTTGAATCTCATCCAACAACAACCCCCAACCACATTCGAACTAACTAATATCGTCACTCTCTGAATCTGCAAATTCCCCTCATTCTCTTTACCACCTTTCCTTTACTTGCCCCATTGCTACCCCCAACCTCCTCCTTTGCATAAGTGTTCCACTATAGTAAACTCTCTTCACAATCCCTCCTCAATATCTTTGCCACTAACTCACTAGAATTTTCTAACTTATCATCAAATGCCTTTCTTATCTCGGCACCCATACAAGCCACCTTCCAACGAGCATAAACCTTATTTCTAAGTACTAGTAATGGTCGTTTGATTCGGTCTCATCTTTAACACCAGAATCTTGTTTTGAAACTAACCTAGTAAAATTTTGGGTTTGTTCCAAAGCTTGTTTAGTTCAACTGTAACCTAGAGAGCTGGAGACTATCAAAGGAGTCCATTATCAAAAGGTATAGAGTCCTCATTCCAACTATGCATTCCTAAGTACTAGTAATGGTAGTTTGGTTCTGCCCATTATTGTGGTTCAGCAAGGAACCACCAAATCACCTTCTTCCTTCTAAATGGAGCCCAAAATATGACACACGACCTTAAACTCCATACTATGGCCCACATTAAGCTTACCTAAACATTGGGCCTGCTCAAATAAGTGGCCCAATTTAGACAAGAGAATACCTCCTTTTTTCAATTATTTGGGCCAGGTCCAACACAAAAAAGCCAACTGGCCCACTCCTCTTCACAATCTCCTCCCCAAAAGTAGCCCTAGCTGCCCCAAAGAGAAGTGCAGCTCCTGCCAGAACCTTTGCTTCCTTTTCATTTGAATCAGCTAATTCAAGTCAATTAGTGTTGTTAGTTGTCTTTGAAATTCGACAATCTTTCTGCTGTAGCACACCACAGCAAAACTTTTCTCTTCCAACCTCCACACCCTAATTTCTAGAAATATCTTGGCTTCCACAACCCACACCTTTTTTGTTTTTTGTTTTCCAGCACCACCTGATTCCACAATCTGGGGGATGAAGAAGCATCTGCAGCTACACCACCAAGATCCTTCTGGAATTCCTTAGCCAACTCACAAAATCACTCGTGAAGTGTCACCGCCTATCGCCTTTTGCGCCAGCAAGAATAAACACTGAAAATTTCTCACCTCCCACCCCACCCCACCCCTAACGTGAAAAACTTTCCCACCTTCATCCGCTTAGCCGATAACCAATACTGCGTGACATCCTTGCGCATACATCGAAATCCCCTTTCCATCCGACTGAAACTGAAAATCTATCAATGAACCAAGATGCAGCCTCCCACAAAAACCTAACCCACATGTTTTCAATGACATTATTCTCAACCATGAGCAAATAAGAGCCCCCCCTGACTTTGTCGAAGCGCAGATTTGTATCATTCGATTCAGCATATCCTACAGCAATAGGCTTCATAGAAACATATGCACAAGAAGGGGTGAGAATCGTTTCGCGAGAGGGGAAGAGAGAGTGCAAGAGAGAGAAATAGAGGAAGTGGGTTTTACAGCCCCTATTCCCTTAACGGCAGTGGTGGATCCATCAGCAAGAATAACACAAGGTAAGTTTTAAGGATACTAGAGAGTAAAGAAAAAATTTGGTAGACTTGTTATATGATCAGTGAACGCTGAATCTATAACCCAAGGACTACGGCAAGATGCACTGGATGACAGGCAAGCTGCGTGCTTACCTGTCTAAACAAGGGATGCAATGGGAATGGAAGCTTTACGGGATGCCTGATACTGCTCAAATTTGGAATAATCTTCCTTTGACATTAATATAGTACGATGCTCCCCACTTGGGCCTAAATATATGGATTTTGTAGTGGTAGCACCGGCGACACAAGGACTTTTACCATGGAGATCCCAACACTATTCAAAAATTGGACCTCCTCATCCACAATGAGTGCACTTGCAAGAGTGCCTCTTCCTCATCCATCTCTTCCACCATGGCTACCTGACCCACCTTGAGAACTGTAAGCGGAAGCCTTGAATTACATTGAATTTTATTTTTTTCATATGTACATCCCAATCTTATATAATACAATCACCTATTCTAAACAAGGAAACAATCCCCTTACCGAATAATATCAAATCCCCCACATTTACCCACTTTCCTAATTTGTTTATTATTTACAATGATACTTGGGATTTTAACACTCCCCCTCAAGTTGGATTATAAATATTAATCATCTCTAACTTGCTAATGAGATCATCAAAATTCTGTTGTCCCAACCCTTTAGTAAAGATATCTGCAGTTTGTTCTTTGGTAGGTACATAAGTCATACAGATGATTCCTTCTTCAATTTTTTCTTTGATAAAGTGTCTATCCACTTCCACATGCTTAGTCCTATCATGTTGAACTGGATTGAGAGAGATGATGATAGCTGCCTTATTGTCATAATAGAGTTTGATAGGAAATTTCACCGGGACCTGTAATTCTTCCAAGAGTTTTCGTAACCATAGTCCTTCACATATCCCTTGAGCAACTACATGGAATTCAGCTTCAGCACTACTACGAGCCACTACATTCTATTTTTTGCTTCTCCAAGTTACCAGATTTCCCCAGACGAATGTGCAATAACCTGTGGTGGAACTTCTATCTTCCACTAATCCTGCCCAATCTACATCTGTAAAGAGCTCTACTTCCTTACTTTCACATTTCTTGAAGAAGAGTCTTCTTCCTGGGGATTCCTTGAGATATCGAAGGATCTTGTACACGGCATCTAAGTGGGCTTCTTTTGGTGAATGCATGTGTTGGCTTACTACACTGACTGCAAATGCAATATCTGGTCTAGTATGTGATCTGTTGATTAACTTGCCAACCAATCTCTGATACCTTTCCTTTTCAACTGGTATTCCACAGTCTTCAACCTTCTTTACTGCTTCAATCGGGGTTTTGCTGGGTTTGCATCTAAGCATGTCAATTTCAATTAGGAGATCAGTAACATAATTTCGTTGAGAAACACTAATTCTTTTTCTCGTTCTCGCAACTTCCATGCCCAAAAAATACTGCATTTGTCCCAAGTCTTTAACTTTAAATTTAGCTGCCAGAACTTTCTTCAATTTCTCCATCTCTACTGTTTCATCACCAGTAAGGATTATATCATCAACATATACTATTAGAATTGTTCTCTTACCTCTTTCAGACTGTTGGAAGAACAGGGTGTGATCTGATTTCCCTTGTCGATAACCTTGATTCTTTATTACTTTTGCAAATCTATCAAACCATGCTCTGGGAGATTGTTTGAGTCCATACAAGGACATCTTGAGTTTACACACTCTGTTTTCTTCACCTTTCCCACTAAATCCTAGTGGTATAGTCATGTATACTTCTTCTTCTAACTCGCCATTTAAAAATGCATTCTTAATATCAAGTTGTTGTAGTGGCCAATCTAGGTTGGCTGCCAAGGACAAGAGGACCTGAACTGAACTTAAGTTTGCCACTGGTGCAAATGTCTCCGTATAGTTAATGTCATAAGTCTAGGTAAATCTTTTTGCAACAAGTCTGGTTTTATATCTTTCAACTGTCCCATCAGATTTATATTTCACTATGAAGACCCATTTACAACCCACTGGCTTCTTCCCTCTCGGCAAATTTATCAACTCTCAAGTTCCATTTTTTTCTAGGGCCCGCATTTCCTCCATGACTGCCTCTCTCCATTTAGGTATTTCTAGAGCTTCCTGAATGTTCTTTGGAATTCTCATCCTCTCAAGGTTAGAGACAAAAGCACGATATCCTGCAGACAAGCCTTTATAAGACATGTATTTAGACCAGGGGTATTGAGTACATGACCTGGTTTGTTTTCTGATTGCAATAGATAAATTGATATCATCAGGTACAGGATTATTAGAAGAAAGCTCAATTACCAGATCAGGATTGGGCGTGGACTCGTGGTTATTCAGAGTCATCACCGGTTCCAACGCTCTTGGTGCCTCAGGTAAGAGATTCTCCCTGTTCTTTGTGTTCGGCTTTCTTGAGTAAACAAGTATGTCTACGTTGTTTTGCTTTCCTGTATCTCCCCCTGAGGTTAAGTGTTCTGTTGTGTTTGGCAGGTCAGGAAGTGATGCAATGGAAGGCTCGATAGATGGATCAGGGAATGAAGCAATGGGAGGCTCAATAGATAGTACGGGTTCAGATGACGCAGATCTAGTAGTAAAAAAGTCAAAGAACCAATCTTCACTCCATTTCTCCCCCTGAAGAGAGGGCTTTGGAAAATAAGGAGTGGTTTCAAAGAAAGTAACATCAAGACTAACAAACAGCCTTTTTGAGACAGGCTAATAGCATTTGTAGCCTTTTTGGGTAGGGGAATAACCAAGGAAGACACATTTAATGGCATGGGGATCCAATTTATCCCAGTGGTGTG